>NC_092873.1:230673866-230973866 GCF_028372415.1 Notamacropus eugenii | reverse complement strand
CTGTATTAGAAACATTTCCTTTAGTACTATTTAGTTTCTTTTTCCCTAAGAAAATCAAATCCTTTTGAATATTTAGGTTTGCTTATATGCCTCTAATAAAAGTTATATTTTTTTCACTTGATATAGTGTTATAACAATATTATTTTAACCAAGTAGGGGCCAAAATATACTTTTCTCTTGGGGGATATTTAGGATGTAAACAAAACAATTTATCAAAAACAACATATATAAAACCATATTGCCTTTTCATTGTTAACTGCAAAAAATCCTGTAATGTATTGTTACTATGGAGAGTATTGATCCTGATACTAGATAGAAAAGGAATTCACATTTTATAGTGGAAAAGATAAGAATGCACAGAATATGCATTCACATCAGCTTAATGTAACAGGGTTTTACAAGTGCCATAATCTTTTTTGACCACTAGGTTAGAAATGTGCAGTATATTTGTGAAATGCAGTGAAAATCAATGTTACAATGCTGAATCTTCTGAATAGATATACCAGTCAATAGTTCCCTTGTCCTTGAATTTAGGTCAGCCATGAAACATTGAAAATTAAAAAGTTGTTTGGTATATTTCTGTGAAGGTACTTGTTCAGATTTCAAGTTTCTGGCCTAATCTGATGCTATTGTTATATTGAGTATTTCTTATTGTAAGGATTTTGATTTGAATTGGAGATGATTATCCAAATAAGAGAACTGATAGGGATAGAAAATTTAAAACATCATTAATTTTGACTTATCATCTCCTGGAGATCTTTGACATAATACCATGTAAAGTAGCTCTAGTATTTTGTATATATTTGTTAGACTTAAAATATGAAAGTAGATTGAGTATAAATTATCAGTTAACCAAGTCATATTATATAGTTACAGTGAAAGATTAGCCTGAAGAATTTTTTGATTGATCAAACTCTCTTAACGTAAGATTTGTTTGCAAACCTTCTTGTTACTATGAAAACAAAACAGAGGGCTACATGTATACAGGTATTCCATATGGAATAATGATACATGTGTATGCTTGAGTACTTGGCACTCTGTCACTGTTCATAATTAGACAGGCATACTGAGCACTTTCCCTTTTAAAACAAATATGACTTCAAACATAACCTTACCTGACACAGTCTAGTTAAAATAAATTCAATTTCAATCCTTGACAGGGGTTACCAACTAATACTGCCTTTTCAATTATGGGATCTTATAGAAAACCTGAAAATACATGTATCTTGCCAAACTGCTTTTCAAAATTGAAGCAAAAACATTTTTGAAAAGGACTTTTTATGACTTTCAGTTCAACAGAAATTAATGTGAAAATTTTTCCCCTATATCTATCTTTCCTTCCCCCTAAGTTACAAACAATGACAAGAGGATTTGAAATTCAAGCTATGTAGCAAAAAGCTTCCAGAAAGCAGAAATAATGCAAGAAAATGATACCTGGCAGAATGATGGCAATTCTTTGAGAAGTAAAATTTTGTGATAAAATACCATGATTTTTATTATTGTACTATGAGTGAGAAGTGAAAATTGATGAAGATCCACCAGTGAACAATGGTGAAGAGGGGCCATCAAAGTGATTCCAAGTTTTAGTATGATAGGAAATTTGTTAACAAATAGTATTGTTTATTTTGGTACTTAGTAGGTGTCAGCAGACCACTATAGGCCTGACTTTAGTCCTCTGTGTAGAGAAAGGTTGTACAATTTAAATCATCACTCAGGAACTATAATGAATACTCTTAAATCCTGAATCCATAACCTGAAATATCAAGTTGCTTAAAGTTCTGACAAAGTTTTTAGAAGGTTATAAATTTGATGTCACTGACAAAGGAGCAGAGGAAAGTTTCTAGTCTGATCCAATAGACCTTAGTTAGTATTCTGGAGTAACTTCATACCATACTATCCAGAAAGTATATATTTTCCATGCCTGATATATTCATATATATCTTATTTTGTTGCTTGTAAGGCAAAACTCTGGTTGTTGGTGAGTTATGTCTGAATCTTTGTGGATCCCATCTGAGGTTTTCTTGGCAAAGATAATGGAGTGGTTTGCCATTTCCTTCTCCAGCTCATTTGACAGATGAGGAAACTGAAGCAAACAGAGTTAAGTGACTTGCCCAGGCTCACACAGCTAGTAAGTGTGTGAGGCCAGATTTGAACTCACAAAGAAAATGAGTAACCCCTGACCCCATCTAGTGCTCTCTCCACTGCACCATCTAGCAGCCCAAAACTCAGGTTATCAGAAACTAAATCGAAGGATGTAAACCAGCCACCCTTTTAATAGTAATAGCTGTGAATGGCTTGTGAATGAGACTGAATAGAATACTATACCTGAAGGGAAAGAGTGAAACTGAGAAAATTCAAGGTGTGGTTATTTTAAGGAGGTCAAATATGAATCTGACAGGAGTCCAAATACTTGATCAGGCTTGCCACGTTCTGTGATTAAAATGATTGTTTTCTCAAGGTTTACTAGCAATGCTAACAGGAAATGGAATTTGAATATTTGTATTTATAGATGTTAAATACTTCTTAATGATTTGCAGCACATCTTTACCTATTATCATGTCATAAATCACATTGGTTGAATATTTGAGAGATAGTTCTTTGGAATGAATGTTGGACCTGGAGTCATGAGGCCAGAATTCAAATCTTACCTCAGATGCATTCTAGCTGCGTGGACTTGAACAAGTCATTTGTGTTCCCTAAGTATCAGTCTTCTTATTCATTAAATGAAGGTAATAATATTTGCACTCCCCACCATCCTGAGTTGTGAGAAAGATGGTTTGTGAAACTCAAAGTGTTTTAGAAATAGGTATTAGAAATGTCTATGATCTTATGATCTCCAGGGGAAGGAGAACAGTTTGGTTTTAGTGAACGTTCCAGTCTTTGTATTCTCTGAGATAAGATGTATGTCAGTCTTGATATAAGCAAGTCTATCATAAATAGAACTGTATTCAGGCAGTCTAGGATTTTATTCATGGTTGATTTGGGTTGTGAACTAATAAAGCTAATAATTTGGCATGCATCCCACCCCTGGAGGCTCTTTAAAATATCCTTTATGTGATCTATTGTCCAGTTCAGTTAAAATTTAGCAACTGTGTCTAAGAGTGCAAACTGAAAGTGAGAGTTGGCAATTATTTAGTGAACCATTAGATTATAATCTCCTTGAAAGCAAGGATGATGTCTCTTTCCATTTTTTTTTTTTTTGCATCCCTATCAACTAGCACAATACTCTGAATGTGGTAGGGACTTAGTTATAGTTGATTGGTTGAATTGAATTGAACCACCAAACTCAACCATAAAGGATTTTTTTCAATGCTTCATAACCTTAGTCATCAGTGTTGCCGCAGATTTTAAGGAGAAAAGGTCAGAATTAGAACTATCTGTAGCTTCCAAAGTCCATGTCCATCAGGGCAGGTTCCAAAAACTATATTCTTGAGGAAAAGCAACCAAGTTGAATGAGTTTAGTGGGTGAGTATGTGGGAAGGAGGGGGATGCTCACGTTGGGGAGAGTATCAGATGGGTTGTGTTGGGAGGGGCTGGTAGTCCTGGGCAACAGGGATGTTTGCTCAACTTGAAGGGTGATCCATCACTTCTGGGTCATAAAAGGATCTTGTTTTAGGGTCAAGAAGCACTTGGTCCCAACATCTTTAATCTGTAGTATATCCCAGCACAGATGGTGTACTCACCCTGACTTAATTATGCCACTGGAGAGGAAGTACTGTAGGAGGGCTTTGGAGGTGGAGGAGCCTAAGTCACTCTATATTTAGCCTGCAGCTTGCCACTGCCATCACAGAATAGCTGGAGTTCTGCAGCTCTGGTCTCTGACATCTCTGAGAGCACTGACGTAGGCTGGTTAGAAGAGTTGCATTGTTTGCAGGCCAAGTTTGGAAGAAATGACAATTTTTTAAAAAGAATAAAATTTTGGTCTCTGTTTGTTTAGATTGGCTATATGCATTAAGTGTATAGTGACCAACATTCAGGTATAACATACCAGTAAAAATGGTCAATAGTGGATTCTTTGTGTTGCCAAAGATCTCTGTGAACATTTAAAAAAATCCAGTTTTCTAGATATGTTTTTGCCTGCCTAATGTAAAACAGTAAATTTTTGGAGCCATTTCTCTTCTTTTTTCATGACACTTTGGTTCTCCTTCTCTGACTATTCCTCAGTCTCCTTTGCATGATCCCTCTCCTTTTCTCTTCCCTCCATTCTCCTCTCCTCTCCCATCTTCTCTCCTCACCTCTTTGTCTCTCTTTCTTAATACTCCTTATACATAACAGTCCATCTGTAGTCTCTGGGTCTTTGTTATCCCCTATCCCTGGAAGGTACTCTCCTCCCTCCTCACTTCCTAGTATTTCTAGTTTCCTTCAAGTCTCAGTTCAGAATTCACCTTCTGTGTGAACCTTTGCTGATTCCTTTCCCCTAGATGCCAATCTTCATTCAGAAATTGCCTTATATAGATTTCTTCAGTACCTATATGTGTACTTGTTGTCTTATCCAGGCTAGATTGTAAATTCCCTAAGGGCAGAAATTGTTTCACTTTTATCTCTGTATCTCACAATTCCTGGAACATAGAGGCACTCAAATGCTTGTTGATTGGTTCATTTTCATACAGATATGGTCTCTTAGACATGGCTATAGGGTAGTAGGGTATTACGTCAGAAAAAGGGAAGAAATAACTTTCTTTCTTACTCTAGAAAATATACACAGAGAATAGCTCACCTTGATTGTCAATAATCTAAATATAAAATTATTTCTGGGATGGAAATAGATTTAACCACTCATCATCTATTTGTGAAAAAGTTTAAAGGATAGAAAAGTAGTTATATTAAGGGCAATGAAAATTTCAACCTGTTAGTCACTACCTAACTGTACAAAATCATGTCTACAATCAAAAAATGGTCTAGTGTAGAACTGTTTGAAATAAGAATGCTTTCCTTGGCAATGATTTACTTGGTGGCTTCATTTTATTTTCTTCTGAAAAAGAAAGTGGCAGATCCAGTGAAGCTATTGTTCATTTACATTGTTGTTGAAGATTCACTTGATTTCAAAAGCTCAACAAAAATGTTGTGCTTTTGAAGCCAGGTAGCAGGTAAAGGTAGACACACCTTAATTTATATTTACCTTAGCTAAAACACCTCCGATTTTTCCACAGTTGTTTTTCAAAAGGTGTTTAAAGTCTAAGTACAAACAACTATTACTTAAGATGCAAAGGTGATTCTCATGAAGAGTAGCAGAAAGTATTTCTTTTAAAATAATAGGTATGTCAAATTCTACACAAGGAATGTTATAGAGAAATTCATTGAATGGAGATAACTGTTCATTAAAAGTTGATGTGAATTGCAAGTTTTTTTACTTCTTTTGGACGATGTACAACTAGCAAGGTTGTCAGTAGGAAAGATTAATTTAAGTTGATATATAGGAGCTATTAGATGGCAATTATTTTATGCATTCTTAATTGATCTACAAATTATGACATCGTTAGTACTTAGGTTGTGTGCATGCTTTTGATGTGAATTGTATCTTGAAATTATCGAGTATGTGACTGTTGCATTCTACAATTGTGAAATTATAAGGAAGAGCCAGATACTTTTATTATAGTCCATTGTCAGTGTAGTAAACATGAAAAGCTAAAACACGATTGCCACGTTATTTAGCAAAAATTATTTCTAAAAAGCATTTTTTTCCCTGAATTTTATAGTATTTTTTTCGCCTTAAATCCATGACCATAGGAGTTCATGTAGAGGTGTTCCATCAATATGGAAAGATGAGGGGTTCACATCTGAGGAAGCATTGCAATTACCTTTTGAGGAAAAGAGAGATAGGGATAAAAACCTAGAGATAATGTAAATATGAAGACTTGACAAAACATTACAGGGATTCATGACATTTTCAATGATTAAGGTTTTCTTTTTTTGAACTATTGTATCTCACAGTAGAGCTATTATTAAATTTTTCATACAAAGGATATAAATTTGAATTTTATTGAATATTTAGCATAATCAGACTGCATTTCTACACCTCCAAGTCAGTTTAATGTTCTGGTTAATTCCATCATGGTGGCTGATCAATAGAGAACCCAGTATTCAAAATATATACTCGTGGCTCCGAATTATAAAGGCTGGGTGTCTATGCTGGTCACCTGAAGTGTTGAATTAGTTGCTTTCTCTTACTGTATTGACAGAACCATAAATACTTAAGAAACAAATAAACGACCCGTGGTATGGCTTATTTTCTTTCTGGGTGTTTAATTTCTGATCACTTTACCTTATTTTTGTTTAGCAGTCCAATCATTGTTCTTCTACTCCCTGTTTCTCCCCCAGCGGTAGGAACTTGGTTTCAGAATGAATGTCTATCAAATCAAACAGTGAAAGGGATATTGTATGAATGAACCCGAATTGCACATCTCCTCCTCTCCCCGATCAGCAGAAAATCATAGGCTAAATCCCTAGAAATTTTCCATCTAGATGGTATAAACACATGTTTATGTATTTGTATGCACATATATGTATATGTGTACATATCACAGTGTTTGATAAGTTTATGACCTAAGGAAAGCAGTCCTTCCAAGTCCTCCTTGTCACAGTCAAATGTAGGTCAAAGTTTTTCCACTCAAGCACCACTTACCATCAAGATACTCTTGAGAAAATGACGAACTTCAATCATTGTCCTCACACATATAGTTACAGTCAACAGTTGTGGCAGGAGGACCCTGCTCTTTGGCTTCTGTAGACTATGACAGCCAGGCAGTTTGGCTAGTTTCTTTGTAGCAAGCATGGGGAGGATGGTCTTTATTCTGTGACCTTATCAAATGATCATGAGAGAGAGAGAGAGAGTAGGGAGAGAGAGTAGCAGTAAGGGGCAAGACAGGAAAGTGGAAAGGCCTTTATCCACGTTTTTGACAAGTCCTGATTGGGGAAAGTAATGCCATCGTGCATGGAGTCCACTGCGCTCAGATAATAAGTGACTTTGATGAAGAACGTGCAATAGGCTCCGATGAGATTGGTGCTCCAGATATATTCCTTCCCTTTCACTCTTCTAGAGAGCCACACTTTATAACAAAGAACAAGAAATAAAAAGAAAAATTAAAACAACAAGGAGTTCAGCAAAACTAACCAACGCATCAACCAGGTTTGCCATTATATGCAGTGTTCCACACCTGGAGTCACCCCCACCTCTGCAAAAAGGGTGGGAGGTTCACTGTCATTTCCCTTTTTAGGAATGTGCCATTATAAATTTTCAAAGTGGTTTTACCTGTCTAGCGTTTTTTATTTCCTCATCTGAAAAATGGAGTTTTCTTTATAATACCCTTCAGGGATAGTATAATGATTTACTGATGAAAATTGAAGATCTCTTGTTTTCAGTATTCAAGTAACACTATATATGAACTAAGGATGATTTGGTTCCCTAAAAAAACAATACACTTGTGAAAAGTATAAGCAGTGTGCCTTCAAAATAATTGGCTGCTATTAATATACTTTATTAAGGCATTTATTGTTATTTTCAGAAAAAAATGTTGAGCAAGTATATATCTTGAAGTTACATTTCTTGAATGAATTTGAAATGTGTGTATGCAAACAAAACATTAAGAGAATCACACCTACTTCTTGGTATGGAAATGGACTAATTACATCCAAGGCATTTATCATTGTGTTCTTAAGCAAAATTTTCTTTTTAAAAAATTTCCTATCTTTGTGATGGATATGCCATGCAATTGCTTAGGAAGGAAATGTAAATTTAAATTCTTTGAATCCACAGTCATTGTTGATTTTAGGGTCTTTTTTGTAGGAGTTTAATAATAATGAATCTGATAGGCACAGCAAATAACCACAACAATATGAATATTAGTCCTGGACAACTTTTTATGGTCAGAGCAAATAAGCTGAAGAGCCTGATGAAATTAGCTTGCTGACTGTTTTTTTCCCTTTGCAATTTTCCTAGTTGATGAGAAGGGAAGGGAGCAGTTACGAAGAATGACTCCAAGACATGCTGAAGTTAGCAATGGTGATGCTATTGATTGCTAGCATTTTTTGTTTTATATTTGCATCCTCAGGGATACATTTGGAGGGCAGGGCCTTGCACATAGTAGGTGATTAATAAATGCTTGTTGGGTAGAATTTTCAGTGTAATTAGCTATTGGGAATATGTTACTTATCATCCACTGACTTCATCCTTTGAGACTTCATCGTGGAATGGAGGTGATCCAGGGTATTTGAAGCTATGCCAGGAATTCCCATTATTATATAGGACTTTAAGGTTTGCAAAGTGCTTTCTATGTCTTCTCTCATCTGATTGTCACAGAAATCGTGGCGGGGCAGGTGCCATTATCATCCCCATTTTATAGAGTATAACCCGAGGCTCAGAGGTCCTGGCCATCATCACAGAACCACCGAATGTCCAAGGCAGAGCTGCAACCTAGACATTCCTAATGCCTGGTGCATCACTTTATCAGTTCTGCCACACTGACATTTTATAACACAAGCTCTGGCAGGTTCTAGACTTTGAATACAGACCTGCCAAAAGATTGTATGCCTGTCATCCAAGGACCAGTTAAGTTATATTCGGAAAAATTTGGCTGGTTGTCCGGAGGTCCATGAACTTTTCTGGCGAGAGATCATCTACCAAGTTATAAAGGGGTTGCCATCTTGTCTGTTTAGTTACTATATTGACAAACTCCTGCATCTTTAAGTAACATGCTACTACAGAGCCAAACTTCGTTGTAGCTGTAGACTATACAGATAAATAGCAATAAAAAAAAAAGATGGTAAATACTCGCTCTGTTTTACAAATAACAGAAAATTAAGTATTAACGTAGTTTCAAAGTGTCTGATTTAATGTGTTAACTTGTTCATTTATCAGTGCACTATTCCATAACCATAGTTTCTCCCTGTCCCCCTAACCCTACCCCCAACGTTCCTTCTGCAACAAAGGGAGTGAGCTGCTTGTGAAATCAAGGTTCCTTAGGTTTGATTGTGGTAGCATTCACTAAAAAGAAGGGGATGTGTGTGGGAATCATTTTGGTATAGTGGAACTAGATCTGGATTTAGGGGATTGGGGTTCCAATCCAGGCTCTGCTACTTACTGTTTCACCTTGGAGAAGTCACTTAGTATTCCCAGGTCTCAGTTTATACACCTGTAAAATGAGGGATTTAGGATAAATGACCTTGAAGGCTCCTTTGAACTTTGAGAATGTTCAGAAGCACTTTGGGAATATCCTTTTTTAAAAAATTATTATTATTTTTTTTACTTTTTTTTAAATTATTTTTTAATGTTTAACAATCACTGCCATACAATTGAGATTTTATCCCCCCCACATCTACCCCCCATTACCCCCCTCCCTCCCCACGACTGCATACAGTTCTGTATAGGTTCTACATATACTTTCCTATTGAGTACATTTTCACTATAGTCATGCTATGTAGTTGGACTAAAATAAATGGAAGAAATTGGGAATTTCCTTTTGATCTTATATTATTTTGTTCAGTTTCTTCTTTCCTGAATACTTTTTTTTTCTAATTTGGCACATCCTGTGACTGAGTAAATAACAACTCACATTTATATGGTATTTTAAGATTTACAGATTTTAAACTAGTGCTTTCATCACAATAACCCTTTAAGGTAGAAATTCTAGTATTTTGAACTTCATTCTTTTCCATGATCATGCAGCAAGATAGTGTGAGGGCCAGGATTCCAATCAAATTCTCCAGGCTCAGTCTACTCCTCTCTCCGTCAGTATGCTGTCTGGGTTGATTAAACATTTTAAAAGGAATATTCATTCTTTTGGCCACTAGGGTACAATTTAGGGCACTGGAGTAGTGATTTGGTGAAAGTCCCTTTTGCAAACCAGAGAGTTAAGGAACCTTTCAGTGTCCAGTTAAACAGACTTCCTCACATGTATAGCGATTCATTCATTCTGTAAAACTTAGCATAGCAATATTGATCGGTCTTGCATAGCATTATTAATATGTGGAAAGCGGATGGGACAGAGGACATTGGAGGTCATGTGGAATTAGCTTCAATAAATTTTTAATACTTATTAATTGGCCTACTTTATGTAGAGCACTGTAGAAGACACTGGAATATAAAAATTTAATGAAAGTCGCTTTTCTCATAGACTAGTAGTCAATGACACATAAATAATACCTGAAATACAAAATGATACATGATAAACACTTTAATAACTCATAAACCTAGTGCTGTGTGACATTTGAGGGAAGAAGGATTGAACATTACTGACTAGGAATATTGAGGAAGCTTCCTTTATGAGATGAAATTTGAACTGGACTTTGAAAGGTGGATAGGATTTCAGTAGATGGAGATCAGGGTATTACAAAGTGGGACACTATGGATATAGGGAACTGAATAAGCAAAATAACATTGACAAGACAACACAGGGCATATTTGAGGATGGCAAATATTCCATTTTATCTGAAGTTATCATATCCGGAAGGGAGTAATGTGACAAAGTGCCAGACTGTGGAGGTCTTGAATGCCAGCATAGAATTTGATCTTTACAAGAGAAAACCATTGAAGGGCCTTGAGGAGTGACATGATTAGTTCTGTGTTTATACCTTTGTGAAGGTTGGACTATAGTGTGTAGAGAGTAGAGAAAAGTAGACTAATTAGAAGGCTACTGTTATAGTCCCCATAGGTGGTAAAGAGGGCCTTTACTAGGATGGTAGCACAGCGGATACAGAAAATGGAATTTATTATTTGTATATTGTTTGTAACATACAGTGGGCAAGATGAGAATCAATTAGATGTGAGGGAGTGAGGGAGAAAAAAAAGGTGAAGGGAAAAAATTAAGGTAAAAAATTTGAAAATGAGTAACTGATGGTATTTCTGACAGAAAAGTAGCCAGACATATGCTGGAGCCAGCTCATACATGTTCAAGAACTGATTGTTAAATTTTCATTGTGAGCATATATGCCTTGGAGCAGACAAATACTACAGATCAAGTTTTAATTGCTTTGTTGGTTATTTAGACTTAAAATGATAGAGAAATGGTATGTTAATAAGGATTAAACTTAAAAGTGTGTCTTGTGGTTTTGGAGGGCTGGTTGTTAAATACTTACTGGCTCACTCATAGATGTAGTAGAATGGGGTCAAAGAAGCATTGCCCTGAAAGTCAAGAAACTCAGATTTTATTTCAACTTTGCTAATAAGATTCTAGGTTTTAATTTGTTTTAAGCAAATCACTTCACTCCTCTTGGACCTTGATCCTAAAATGCAAGGATTGAATTGGTCTTCCATTGTCTTCAAGTTGGAAAGAATCTGAGAAAATACCTGGTTCAGCTTTTTAACTCAAAGTAAAAATATCCTTTACTACATCCTCAATAATTAAACATGGTCATATAGCTTCTGTTTGAACAATGACTCCCTACTTCACAAAGAAATCCATTCCACTTTGTAAAAGTTATAATTGTTTAAAAAAATTTGTTTTCCTCCTTATATTGAGTCACAAATGAATTTCCCTGTAACTTTTACTTTCCAAAATTCAACCATTCTTCAAGGTCCAACTCACAACAATGCTCCCTTTTCTACAAACCTTTTCTTGGCCTTCTTCAGTAAGAAGTGACCTTTCCTTCCTCTGAACCAGATATCATGCTTTTTTATCTCTGTTACATACTGTTTCACATCATATTTATTTGTATAAATATTTTGTCAACTTCAACTAACCTGTAAACTCCTGGGCTGAGGTTATGTTGTCTTCATCTTGGATTCCCCTTTGAACAACTTGAACTCATGAGATCCATATATGGTGGGTACCCAATAAGGTTTTGTTGGATAAATTAATTTTCTCTCTTCCTTGAAATTATATAGAATGTATAATTTTTCTTTTCCTAGAGAAACCTCTTACTGCAATGGAAAGAGTGGTGGCTTTGGAATTTGGATTAGTGGAGTGATAGATTTGGATTGTGAGGGGGCTCCAGTTCAAATTCTGAGTAACTGTGGTATGGTAGCAAGGACCCTGACATACATAGGAGGGCCTACTGTACAGGTTCTTAGATCTGCTTTTCTAAAAGAAAAGCAACTTTTGAGGGGTCAGCAATCTACTTTAATCAAACATATGTATTATTCACTTAGTTCAAGGCAAAAAGTCAGCATCCTGAACTTCAGAGAAAATACAGAGAAATGAAAATCAACCGTGTGTCCATAAACAACACATACATAGTTACCAGAGAGAGAGAATACCAACACCTGGCTTTTCAAAGGTGGAGGAGTGCTTCTTTGCAGCTACACAGAGTCTCATCTGGCCAAACAAATACTTCCAATGAGTAAACCCCAAAGTAAAACCTCACCTCAGAGTATTATACACTTTCAGAGCTGGAGGGCAGGACCCTCTCACCCAGTGCCTCTATAGAAATTAACAAAAGGTTTTGAGGCCTGTTAATGGGTGGGGAAGATCTTTTAACTCTTCCCCCTACTCACCGTGAACCCTTAAGTTACCCTTACATGTGGACAAGTTACTTAACCTTCCCAAGCTTCAGTCTTTTCATCTGTACAATGAGGGGCTTAGATTGGATGTCATGCTTGGATGTAGTGATCATAAAATAAATAGGTGAAACTTACATAGGGCTTTAAGATTTGTGGATATTACCTCATTTGATCCTCACAACAACTTTGGGAGGGAGATGCTTTGGTTATTAATATTCCCATTTTACATATGAAGAAACCAGGTCAGACAGAGGTTAAGTTGCTTAGGGTTGCACAGCCAGAAAATATCTGAAGCCACATTTGAACTTAGGTCTTCCTGACCCCAGGTCCACCATTGTATCTACTGCACCACATACTTGCCTAGAAGTTCCCTTTCAGCTCTAACATTGCGGTCTTATGAGAGTCTTGAACATAGTTGTTGATTTTCACACACCTCCTGATTTTCTGTTCATCTCTTCAGAGAACAATTTCAATTTCATTCCTAATTGAAAAGTATAGCAGAACTGCCTCCCCTCCCAGTGCCCCAAGATTATATATATGTGAAAGATCATGGGCCCTGAAGCCATCAGTAATACTTGGGTGGGGGGGGAGAATGTTTGGTTATGAAATTTGCAGGTGCAAATCGTATAGAAAAAGTCAGTCTCCGGAGCTATGCATTCTACATTTTTTTATCACCTCTTAAAGAAAATAAAACAATAAAAATGAATTATGAAAATGTCTGTAAAATAAAATAATGTAATAAAATATTTTAAAATATTATTATATCTGTGTATTTGAATTCCTGCTTAGCATATATGGGTATTACATTGAATATAATTATTATTGCTATTCATTGACTTAGAAAAGTGAACATTATCAGGAGATAGAGAATTCATGGAGATAAAGTTATATATTTTTTTTTTCTGCTGTTGGTCATTTTTCCAAACCAAGTTGCCCTAATGTTAAATTCATTATAAATTTTTTATATACACACTCACATATACTTACACTATCTCTGGGACCATGTAAGCATAAGCCATGCATTATATGAAGTCTAGAACTGAAAATACCTTCTCTCTTATCATGTAAGTTGAGATTTGCCTAATTTTTTGTTCTCTGATAATTCATAATATAGCCTTTTGGGAAGTTTCTTGGGCGCCATGGAAGCTTTGAAAAAAGATGTTCTATAAATAATGAGAGAATCAAAATGAATGGCAAAAGTTACTACAAATACCCTCTTAATGTGGAAATGCAATATTTATAAGAAAAGTCCCCACTCCCCAGGGAGCATGATCTAGCAGCACAGATTTAGAGTGCCACAAATATTTCATGATTTATTAATAATGAAGTTGGTGAGGATTTGAATGGACATACATTTCTTAGAACAGTTAACCTTTGATGAAGAGGAGGAGAAAGATACTTATTTAATGAGAATTGTGGGTGTGAGCCTATATTAATCAAATCAGTTATCACTTCTTGAAAGTTTCTACTTTAGCTTTGGAAAAATGCCCTGTCTATATCATTTGTAACATACTTCAGGAGATCTTCAGCTACTGTTTCTGTCCCGGAAGAAGGATCCTTTTTTTGTGTGTGTGTGTGTGTGTGTGTGTGTGTGTGTGTGTGTGTGTGTGTGTGTGTGTGTGTGGTGGGGAGTAGGGATGAGGGGGTGTAGGGCTGTAGCATGATTTATGTGTTTTATTTCAATTTGAATTTAGATAATTAGCTGTCATTTATGCACTTGTGATTATTTAGTCCTTATTGAGTATTAAATATAGAAAAGGGCATAAAAAGAGATGTAGCCTGTTAAATGTGGTCCTAGATAAACAAAATTCCATTAACCACCATATTGGATTTTATCCAATGGCTGAAGGATAAGTTACAGAGAGCCCTCACTATGAGTATTCTGGGGTTATATCCTCCATGCATCAGAGAATTCATAGCATTTAGTTCTGCTTATAGTTTCTAGCATTTTTATACTTCTACATCCAGAACTTTTGTAGTTATCTCAGCCTTGAAATGATCAAGAAAGGCATGGGTACTTTGTGCTGAGGTCTGCTTAATAAAGAAAAGGTTATGGCTTCTCATCCGACCTATGAGAAAACAACAACAACAAAAAAATTACTTGTTTTGGAACTACTGAAGTAGAAATGAGTCTTGCTAGAGCCAAAGACCATGAAGCACGCTAGTCATTGGCAGACCTTGATGCTTTTTGTAAAAGGTTCATACTTAATCCAGCTCTGCCTCTATTCCTTTAAATGGCTCTGGCTTTTTCTGTTTCTATGCTTGTCTTTATTCTGTGGAGTATTTCCATTTGATTTTGAACTGAGTTTCTGTCTAGTAAAGATATTGGATATGTAAGAATAATCCAGCCTTACTATATGGGACAAAAATTAGAAGTGGAACTGAGAAAGAAGAGTGTCTGGATGATTTGGATATTATTATTTCTCTCTGGGGCCAACTTCCTACATATACTAACTCTTAAGAAATATGACAAATGAAAGACAAAAGGTCAGTTGGTAAAAGAGGATGTTGCCCAATTCAACCTACTCATAAAGCCTATTTGTCTACCTTTTTTATCCCAGTCATATTGTGAAAACTATATAACTATACCTCCATTACTCCTTTTGATACAAACACTGAAAATCTTAGGAAGATATTAGGGACAACTTGGCTATCACCCAGATTGCTAATTAGGAAATGTGTATGTAGAATCAGGATGCTGTATGCTCATTGAGTGCAGGCACAGTTTTTCTTTTTCACCTGTACCTTTAGCACCTACTATTTAGTAGGTACTTAATAAGTATTATAAGCTTGTTAATTGATAACTAATTCATTATTTCTATCATAATGCAACTGTAAAGCAGACTGTGTCATAAACCAGATAATAATTAGCAAATTTTAAAATTCATTATTTAAACAGTCGCATCACTGATGTTCTCCTTTGCTATCTAATTTTGGCACAACAGTGATCCTGGGTTTTCTAAGGATATATTAGTGGAAGAGTCAAGTACAGAACTATATGTTATTGTTTTAGGACCAGCCTAGCTGAGTTTGAATATACCGATCATCAGGTTGACTTTAAGGGACAGCAACCATCTAGTAGACTTTTAGTCAGAAAGATTCCAAGATTGGGATCAAATCTTATATTAGACATTTCCTAGCTATATGACACTGGGGAAATCTCTTAACCTTTCTCAAACCCAGTTTCCTTGTCTGTAAAATAAGGGGATTGGATTGGATGGCTTTAAAGGTCCCTTCTAACTCTGATTCTGTGGTGACTCTGTTGGCTACAACAATCCCTGAAGATCATTTATCAAGTTGTAGAGGAATTATAAGTAAGATTGATAGGGGGAATGCCTGTGAAGGAACAACATATTGTTTAAGCATTGAAGTACTCAAAGAGTTATAATATTGTCCAGTAACAGTCTGGGAAACAGTCCTGTTTTATAACATCTTGGGAAACTTTAAATCCAGATCCATGTCATTATTTTCCATTAAATGAGGTGAACATATGTTCTACTTGGTTGTCATCATGAACTCTCTTAATGTACTTCTAACCAGGGAGAGCCACACATGACACTACTCTCAGCCTATGGAGTTGCCTCATCTTTTAAACTATTCCTGCAGCTGTGGAGAGGAGTTAAAAAAAAAAAAATCTGTTACCCACTGAAACCTTTTTTTCCAGTTCACAAACTCTTCCCATACTTAACTGGCATGATAATGATGATGCTTTAGAGAGCAATGAGTATCAGTAACCAGGAAGAGTAGAATTTTATTGTTATTCGAAATTTCCATTTTAATCATGTATTACTTGTTCAGACTTGATAATTCACAACATTGCTTTATTTCTCTTGAATCTAGGATCTATACTAGCTTATAAAACTTTATTATTGTCTCTTAGACAATAATAGTAGAAAAGCGCAAGATATTATTTTAAGGCAATAGTTCAGCTCACAGTGACTCACACAATTCTGGTGTCCAAATCAGATGAAATTATATTTGGGAAATGTTTAACAAAATAAATAAAAAATACAATAAAATGTGTAGATAATGTTAATTTATGGTTTTCTGAGTCATTATGAGGTCCATAATGTTTCTAGTTGGGTTTGACGTTACTAGTGTAGGACACTATTATTACAAAATAATAGTGTAAGAACAATGACATAGTGTGACATAATTTCAGTTAGTTCTCATCAAGTATAATTACCAGCCATTCAGTGTATATTAGCGAGCCAGAACTTTGAGTTGAATCTTTGGGTAGCTTTGGTAGCCATTTGAAGTTTAAAATGATTAATTATAAATCAACAAAGCATGATTTAATGGAAGAAGTAGCAGTGATTGAAAGATGTTCCTAATTAAACCCTAATTAAAAAATCCAAAGAAACAACATTGAGATTTAAATTTAGTAATATGAAAATGTTTAATTAATAAATGGTATACATTATACAAGAAAATATGTTTTATTGTTTGTTGTTGTTCAGTCGTTTCAGTCATGTCCAACTCTTCATGACCCCAGTTGAGGTTTTCCTGGCAAAGATAATGGAGTGGCTTACCAGTTTCTTGTCCAGCTCATTTTACAGATGAGGAAATTGAGGTAAACAGGATTAAGTGACTTGTCCAGGGTCACATAGCTAGTAAGTATCCAAGGCCAGATTTGAACTCAGGTTCTCCTGACTCCAGGCCTGGCACTGTAACCACGGAACCACTTAACTGCCTCCTAAGCAAACAGAGGTTAAGTGACTTGCCTAGAGTCACACAGTAAGTGTCTAAGGACAGATTTGCACTCAAGTCTTCTTGATTCCAGGTCCAATGCTCTATCCACCTAGCTGCCTCTATTGTGCTCTACCTTGTATTAAGTTATTTGTATACATTCACCTAAATTGTAATGTCTTGGAGGACAGGGCCTGTGTCATTTCTTCTTGTTTACCTCTTTTATGTTCAGTGCCTAACAGTGCTTTTCACATAATAGATCCTGAATAATTGATTAATAATAAATAATAATAATAATAATAATAATAAATGATTGGTGAATTTGTTGTTATTGTTCATCTGCTTTCAGTCATGTCTGACTCTGTGGTTCCATTAGCTGTTTTCTTGGCAGAGATACTGCAGTGGTTTGCCATTTCCTTCTCCAGTTTATTTTACAAATGAGGAAATGGAGGCAAACAGGATTAAATGACCTGCCCAGAGTCACACAGCTAGTGTCTGAAGCTGTATTTGAATTCAGATCTTCCTGACCCCAGGTCTGGCACTATATTCGTTGAGTTTCTATTGTTAGTAAATCTTATAATTTGCTAGACAATGGTGAAACTGTTTTTTATTTATTTCCTCCTATGCAGAAATTTGTCTCAGTTAATCAAGAAACATTTATTAAGTGCCTATGATAGGATCAAAAAGATTTAGAGATTTAAGAGGAGTGTCCACAGGTGTGCTGGAATAAGCTTGTACTGCTTGAGAGCCACTTGTTAAATCTTTGGTATGAGCATTTATACCTTGGAAATCAGCAAATGCCTCAAATTACAGAGTTTTATTATTTTGTTGATTGTCTGGACTTAAGAAAGTGATGGAGAAAATGTTAATAAATACAGATTTAACTTGAAAGTGTGTGCTGTGTGCAATTTTTTTTTTTAAGAGCTGGTCATTAAATATTTACTAGCTCACCTCTGGGAGAGTCACTTGAATTAAGGAATTAAGACCTTGATGCAGACAGTAATATTTAAGCTGAGTCTTGAAGGAAACTTAGTATTCTAACATGAGGATAGAGTGCTTTCCAGTTATTGTGGACAGCTAATGCTAAGGCACAAGAGACAGAGGAAAAAGTAAGGAAAAGTGTGAGGAAAAGTAAGAAAGGTGGACTGTAGAATGTGATAGAGGAGTAATGGATAGTGAGGCAGGAAAGGTAGATTGAGGTCAGGTTGTAAAGAGCTTTAGATCCAGATAGAGGACTGATCCTGGAGGTAATTGGGAGACACTGGCATTTATAGAATAGAGAATGATATGATTTTATATTCGGTGATAACATCACATCTTAACATTTTATACACACACACACACAAAGAATCTTACAATGCAGTTGATGGTATTATACTCAGTTGCGTTACTGCCCACCTTCTTTACATGTGGTTAACAGTTACACTCTGATGTAAATATATTATTCTTATGGCATCAGTAGAAAATACAAGATTGTGTTGATTCAGAAAACTTTGGCTACAGTTTACAATCTGTATTTCATCTGCTTTTAATACTGTATCTATATAGAGTTATGCTTATTTGGACACATCTACTCAGATCTGCAAGGTGTTTGGCAATACATTTTCAGCTGTGGGAGAGGAGGACAATCGTTTTTCTATTAGAATTCTTACTGGTTTGTGTTTAAAAATCAGCACAGTATACCTCAGCAATGCTACCTGCTGCCTTTTACTTTGGGAAATTCATTTACCTTTGCTGGGCTTATGTTTCCTGATCTGTAAAATGAGGGGGTTGAACCAGATGATCACTTGAGGCCCATCCAATTTGAAATCTTCTGATCACCTGACCTCTTTACTTATTAGAAAGATAACACAAAGTACTAGAATCTAGCAACTCAGATAAGTAAATAGAATGTAATTTGAGGCGGGAGAGGACACTAGTAACTCAGGAAATCTAAGAAGACTACACAGAGGAGGAAGCACCTGAACTAAACCTTGAGGGGAAGATAATGATTGTAAAAAGGGGAGATAAGAATGGCCTTTGGTGTATTTGGACAATAGGTAACAGTCTAATTTTAGTGGGATATAGTGTGTGAGAGGGGATTAAAATTAAGTAACACTGGAAATGTAAGTTGAGACCAGATCATGGAGGACACTGAATGCCAGGCTAATAAGTTTTATTTTAGCCTAGACTCTAGAAGAAAGGGAAGGAAGGGTGGGGGAGGGGGGATGGGATGGAGGTGAGAGGGAGGAGTGGGATCGGGTGTGGGGGGGTGCAGATGGGTGGCATAGGGTAGAGTGCTGCAACTGGTCTCAGGAAGTTTTGTTGTTGTTGTGGAGTTGTGTCCAACTCTATGTGACTCCATGAACTTTTGTCCATGGGGTTTTCTTGGCAAAGGTACTAGAATGGTTTTCCATTTCTTTATCCACTGTGTCCCCATTTTACAGATGAGGAACTGAGTTAAGTGACTTTCCCAGGGTCATACAGCTACTAAATGTCTGAGGCAAGATTTGAAATAAGATCTTCTTAACTCCAGGCCTGGTACTGTATCCACTGTACCACTGAGCTCCCCATTATACATACATGTATACATACATACACATGCAAATATGTCCACACACCTCTGTGTAGATGTATGTTGTGTATATATAACATGTGTGTATACATACATACGTGCATATATAATATATATTCTCAACAGCATCTGACTTCACCATATATGGAATAGGGGCTGTCTTCCTGATTTTGTTTTGCCGTAAGGTATTATCTTTGGAAAGTTCACGTTGAAATGTAGATGTATCAGTTGGATGGGGTAGAACAAAAACACATTAGCACAGGACAAGTTTATCAAATTAGCAGAAAGAAGGGTATTGTCCAAAGTGAATTTGATACAGATAAATTAATTTGAGGAGGAGGCTGAGGAGTAGACTGAATAATCTTTGCAGTGGTGAACCTACTGATGCTAACTGTGAGTGAGGATGGGTTACCATGGCGGGGAGGGGAGTAGTTTGTAAGAGGTATTTAAAAGCAATGCTGAGGCTCCCTAAAACAAAAATAATCTACTTTGCAATTTTTCCTAGGGCTGATGCCTATTCCTTTACTCCTTTCATTTCAGCAAGCATCTATTCGGTGCCTACTATTTGGAAAGCATTGTATTACACAATGGCAGTACAAAGACAAAATGAAAAATAATCCCTGCAGTCTAGGAGCTTATATTTTCATTCAGTCATTCATTTATTCATGGTTCAGCTACTCCCACTCTTTCCCATAAAAAAAAAAAAAAAGATTTGAAATAGCAGGGTTGACCATATCAAAAGTATTGCTTCTTGATCTCATTCAGTCATTCAGTTGTGGCTGATTCTTCATGATCTGGTATTCTTGGCAAAGATACTGGTGTGTTTTGCCATTTCCTTCCCTAGTTTTATGCAGTCAGAGGTTAAGTGACTTGCTCAGGGTCACAGAGCTAGTAAGTATCTAGGTCAAATTTGAATTCTGGTCTTTCTATCTCCAGGTCCAGTGCTTAATCCTCTGAACCACCTAGCTAATTTGCATGTTATTTTTTCTTTGACGTAATTTGACGTTATTTCAAAAGGTATATTACTTTAAAAATCATTTGACAAAATTTGGGGTGGTTTGGAAAGTTAATAAAAAACTGATTTATTGAAGTTAAAGTATAATGAAGTAATTGGACTAGATAAGGACTCTTGTACTTTTGAAATTCTGTAATTCTAATTTGACCAGAATCTTTGTCCAAAGCACAAGAAAGCACTCAGCTTTACTTTCTCTGAGATGAAAATGCCATATATTTAGCTATCAAAACTTTCCTTGGTTATTCAGCATGTTTAGCACATGTTAGAGGCACCCCATATGTAGCTTTAGTTTATGTGGGGTATGAGGATAATTTTTTATTTATAGAATGGTATTATTTTTAGGTAGAAGAACTTTAGAGGTCATTTAGTCCAATACATTTCACAAATGAGGAAACTGACATCCAGAGAAGTTTGCCCAGGGTCAGAGGTAGGGTTTGAACCTAACACCTCCGACTGGAGAATCAGGGCTCCTTCTACTACATCATGCTGATTCTGTGAAATTAAAAGAAAGCTTCATTTGTTTCTATATGAATATGCTAATTTAACACATCTCTACATTCATTCTCCCACCCTCTTGCTCTCATTAGCCTTGGAAGGTTGGCCCCTCTCCAGAACATGCTTCCTTTTCTTCTCTCCTCAGAGTTCTAGAATTAACCTGAAGGGACTGGGGAGTGGTTTTCTATTCTAATAGAGTTAGATAGCCCACGAACTCATGCTGATGTGTTTTCTTCCATGATTATCTGTTGAAATCAATCCATCAGCCAGATAATTAACTTTTAGAAAGGAGTATTTACTAAGGTGATTTTGTAAGAAGGGTTGATATAAAATATCTCTCCAAATCTATGATAAACTCTCTCACCAATATATGATGTCTAGGAGAAAGTGGGTACAAGTGTAGAGCACATGGCAGAGGAGTAATTAATTCCCAGATCCTGGTTGCTGGAAGTACTTTCCCCTTTCCCCCGTTGTGGGTTACTCATGAAGTTCTCCTTAGGCAGGTGTAGCTTATTTTTTGGTTCCTTATATAGTCTTGAAGCTGTCTTTCCTCAGTGTTTCCTTGGCTCCTAACGTAGACACTGTGTCAGCAGTTCTTGGGATGCTCTTAGGAATAGGAAGCCAAAGTTCATTAAGTGCTCCTCTGATCAGATGGTGGAGAGGCAACAGACCAAGGTCAAGGCTCAGTTCTTCTGCTCCTCCCAGCCCCAAGTGAAGCCTTCTCAGGGTCTCAGCTGGAGTGATTCTTATGACTGATGTTCAAATTCCCAATTTCAGTCTTCATGGTTCTATACAATCTCCAAAGGAGGTGACCATGCTCTTCAACCAATCAAAATATACTTTCTGTCACATCTAGTTGAAATATCTTTGCTTGATCAATTCAGTAGAGATAGTCTTAGCTGAAACAGGAAACAAGGGCAAGATCAGTGGGATGATTTTGTAGTGGATTCAACTGACCCTCACCCTTACACTAATTCTATCTGGCAATTATTCAGTCAAGATATTTGAATACCTACCTCTGTGCCTGATCTGGACCCAATGTGCTGTAAATGATACAAAAGAATAATCATAAGAATACTCCTAAAAAGAGTATATATGTATGTGTGTGCATGCATATACACACATATATGTAATACAGCTGAAGAGATAAAAGCGCAGATTAAACAATTCGGGCACAATGTCAATAAAGAGGCAGCAAGGAGTATTGGAAACATCAGTGGATAGGAGGTTTGAAAGATGTGAGTTCTCAGCCTGGCTTTGCTACTAACTTGCTGTGTGACCATTCTCATTACACATGTTAGCTCATCTTTAAAATCAGGGAATTGGACTAAGTTATCGTTAAGATCTCTTCTAGCTCTAACATTTTTTGATTTTGAAATGTTAAATTATGCTGTGCAGAAAATTAGAGAATGACACTTTATGTAATTACCTTAGGTACTCAGGGGCCTTGGATCACTGTGATAGCAAATATTACCTT
Organism: Notamacropus eugenii; assembly: GCF_028372415.1. Taxonomy (NCBI): domain Eukaryota; kingdom Metazoa; phylum Chordata; class Mammalia; order Diprotodontia; family Macropodidae; genus Notamacropus; species Notamacropus eugenii. The sequence continues at coordinate 230,951,203 of NC_092873.1, read as the reverse complement.
TAAATATTGTGCATAGAGACAAATAGGAACTGAACCCAAGAATTATTCTGAGCCTATTTATTTGTATTAGAATAAATTAGTTTTAAACAGCAAATTATTAAATTAATTTTAGTAATTCTAAAAGAAATATCTCTTGCTGAAGGATACTAGAGATATACTCAGTGATTAGTTACATAAAAACTTCAGAATAAGATTGATTTCATGTTATTTCTTTAAGATTCAGTGACATGAGAGCCGTAATGATGATATACTTATAAATATTTTAATTAAGTGCCTTGTGAGGCAAAACAGAATCAAATATTATAGGTATATTTTCAGTTATTTAGCTCAGAATGAAAATGTCAGTGTACAATATGGATATTATTATTAGTAGTATCAGTAGCTGTTGTTGTTCAGTTGTGTCCCACTCTTTATGATCCCACTGGAGTGGTTTTCCATTTCCTTCTCCAGCTTATTTGATTAGATAAGGAAACTGAGGCAAAGAGGGTTAAGTGACTTGCCCAGTACCACACAGTTCTTAAGTGTCTGAAGCTAGATTTGAACTCAGGAAGATGAGGCTTCCTGACTTCAGTTCCTGCCCTCTCTCCACCTGTGCCACCTAGGTGTAGCAGTAGGAGGTAAAAGAGGAGCAGGAGGAGGAATAATCGAAGCTGCAGCAGCAGTAGTAGTAATAGTAGTAGTAGCTGCAGCAGCAGCAATAGTAGTTATAGTAGTGGACTACAGTCCCTATGATTTCATTAAAAAAAGAAACTCCTGATGAGGAAACTCACTCTACCAATACATATTGGCAATTGATCTATAATTTATAATATTACGGTTGCCTAGCACACTTAGAGACTAAGTCACTTGATCATGTAGTTAGTATGTATCATACACCAAGCTTGAACCCACATCCTTCTGACTTGGAGGTTTTTCCTCTATCCCACTGCACAATGCTACTTCTCAATAGATATTATTCTTATGTTTAAAATAATGCTCATGCAATTCTATGTGACTATATTTTCATCCAGTGTAACTTTGACTCCATTTCTGTGTAGAAATTTAGTGTGGAACACTGGATAGAGTGATTGTCATAGAGTCAGAAAGACTTGGTTTCAACTCTCAGCAGTGCCATTTACTAGCCAAGTGACCCTGGATAAATCAGTTAACCTCTCTGAGACTCATTTTCCAGGTCTGCAAAATGAAAATGAAATAATGCTGGTAGTATCTGCTTCATAGGGTTATTATGAGGCTTGAATTAGATAATGTATTTAAAGGAGTATGTACATGTCAGTTATTTAGCTGGTTAAGTGAAATTGAACTGAATTTTAGAAATAAGAAATTTTAAAAATTATTCAAAGGTATCCATCTTTAATTTGCAAAAGTCTTGGTCAATGTTAAATAATATTTGAAACTGTGATCAAAAGGTAATGCTTGCTAGGATGATTCCTTAAGCCTCTGATGTTAGTTGCTCAGTTTTTGACAGCTGAGAAGTGAAATTAGACACACACACACATACACACACATCATGCTGATTTTTTCAAACTCAAAACCCTAAAAAAGGAAAGCTATAAAGTCCTGGCTAGGAAATCATCTAAAACTGATGAAAACATCAAAAAAAAAAAAAAAACCTTTAATTACAGAACTGATGATAAAAGTTAAGTACTTGACCTGTGTGCTTTTATTAATAAAAAAAATTTAAAAATACAAAAAACATTTTATTAATAAAAAAAAATTTCTAAATCACTTCACATAGATGGTGAGGGGGCTTCCTGCGTTCCCTCAGCGCACTTATTTACGTAACATTGCATAGACATTTGTCTTTCAAATTCCCAAGTTCTGCCAAGTTCCTTTAAGGATCTCCTAGGGAGGGGAGGGCTCAGACAGATAGCGAACAGCTACAGTAACAATTGTAGTTTTCCCTCTGGCTTACTTTCCAATGAATCCCGGATGGAGAAAGAAAAAAAAATACTCAGGAAAGAGAACTTCAACATTAAACTAAGAAACATGGTCAGGAAAGCTGCTTCCTTTGAACGCCTGGAAATGTAGGCAGTTTCCTTCTTACTGAGATGCAAAAATAAAAAGATAGTAAAAACTCAATGAATTTTCCTAATGCCAGGGTGTTGCCAAGATAAGGTTTCCTGAAGTCAGAAAAACTGTTCCTATCCCATGCAAATATAGGTATCTGTCGCATTAGAAGGCTTGTGCAGTTCAGGCTTGCTATGAAATTGAAGTAGTGAGAATGCTTTCTGAGGAAGCATTTTTTTTAAAGGCATAAAACCCTTTTTTTTCATCGCTTTGGAAATGACTGAACTTTGGCCCTCAGTCTGCTGACACCCTGGGGGAGTGTGAATGTAATGACGTCTTTGCTTGTTTCAACTGCACAACAGGAAATGCTCATGGCCTCCCCTTCTTCCTGCTCTGAGAAAGTAGTGCTTTTTTTTTTTCCACTCCTGCAGTAAGAGCTGGCTGAGACCTAGTTTCAGGTCTGCAGTGAGCGAGCCAGTGCTGGGCCAGGCCTCTGATTGATGTTTCCTTCTAGTTCAGCCGGCCAATCAGCGGCTTATGGCTGTGCTTTAGCAGTGATGCGAGAAATATGATTTTTTTCCCCCTCTGGGAGAAGTGATAGAGAGGGGGAATACAGTTATAGTGCAATGGCTCACTTTACAGAGCATGTCAGTGGATACAGCTGTGCTGAAAAGACCAGGATGGTTGGGTGATAACTTGCCTTGGGGAGACTTCACCACTTGCATAATATAGAGGACACACTGTCAGGTGGGCATAAAGCATCCAAGGGTTCCTGAAATGTGGGCCAAATAGTGCTGAATAATGCTGGATATGGAGGGCCGAGATGATTTCTGTTCCTCGATGGAATACAGAATGTTGCTTTTTCACAGAGCACCAACAGGAAACCTCTTGTTTAAACTTGCTGCTGTTTTTTTTTTTTTTACTATGTTGCAGAAACAGAAATGAATAAGGATGTTTTTTTGTAAAGCACAAGCATGCTCTTATATATGTGGAAGCAGAATTTTGTTTTATCCAAGTCATTTAAAGCATTGGAGAAAAACAAATTTTACAAGTAAATGGAGCATAGTATTCAGTGTTTTATTTGGTACCTATATTATTTTGATTTAAAACTGGCTATTTAAAATTACTAATGAAATGGTTAATGTTCTCATTTATGAGAATCATAAAATGTGAATTTTTTTTCTTTAAAGGTGAATTTGGAGTATTTTTTACTATAGGCCGGTTTTTTTTAAAATAGAAGAAAAGTTTTGGTATAGGCTTTTTGCTTGAATTTGCCTTATTCACTTTTCACATTGCCTATCAGAATAAATGCATAGTGTTTTTTTAGTATATTTTAACAACATGAATCTTGCATGGTATGCATGTTTTCAAGCATGATAAGGAAGGGTAATGGCATGGAAATAATGTTTATGATGACTTTTCTTGTTGATTCATGGATAGGCTTTGGAATTGCCATATTGTTCATAGCTTCTTTTGATTACATAGTCAAAATACCAAAGTTCACTGGGAGGACTATTCAGGCAGCAACACCAAAGACTTTTACATAGAAAGTTTCCAAAAGATTCAAACTTTGGATTACTTAATGTATTCCATATTTCCAATCACAAAATTGCTCTAAATTAGAAAGTATTAAATGTAGTTTTAAAAAATGTCTGTTTTTGCTTGTTTAAGCTAATCAGAATAATGAATTAAGTTGTTGGCCTTCTATGCACCTATAATTATTACCTACATATTCCCTTTGAAAAAAATCCCCATAGGGTTATTAGACATGTATCTAGTACTATGTTATTTCACTTAGGAAACCTAACCGCCGGTTTAGGTAATAAGGAAATTAAAGGTTATTTTAGTGCATAAAGAGGTATCGATTTAAAAATTAAACCTTTCTTTAATAGTTTTTTTCTTTGACAAATTTCAACACCATTATTCTCTTTGATCCTCAGAGCCTCATCCAATGATATTAATATGAAAGCACCTTTGTTCTTTTTTTTAAATCCAGAATTTGTAAATGAAAATATTCAAAATGCCTCTAGAAGTTCAGAGAAGAAAGAGTTCAGCTCTCTTTGTGGGTCATTTCAAATATGGTAGACTGTCAGGTGGTTATTAAATACATTTGGTAGATAAGACATGGGTTAAATTATTGTTCCCATGAAAAACTGTACAAATTCTATTATGTTTCTACTAATAAACTGCATTTATACAGTGCTTTAAAGTTTGCAAATTACTTTACAAATATTGTCGCATTTTGTCCTCACAGTAACCCAGGAGTGGGGGAGGGGAGGTGCTATTATTATTCCCATTTTATAGATTAGGAAATTCAGACTGAGGAAGGTGAAGTGATTTGCCCTGAACAAAAGGGTCTCAGAATGGAGCTGAATTCCTCTTCCTGACTCTAGGTCCAGAACTCTAGTACGCCCTCTTGCTTCTACTAAGCTGTATTCTACTCTGCACACCATTGATATGATAGGTGATTTTTTATTGCTTTGTGATTCAGTTTACCCAACTAGGAAATAGTTATTATCATAGTACTTTTTAATGAATTGATCCTATAATAGTAATAATCTTCCCTATTTGCCTATAACATCTCATTTGAGGTGATAAGTAGAATTCTTAGAAATATTAATTGTTTGAGATGCTACTTGGGGATTCGCATCCTATTTTGCAAACCCTTTAATTCCTGACAACCAGTTTAAAAAAGAATTCAACTCAAAGAAAGCACCTCAAGTGCCAGAAAGCTTCATAGGTTCCTGAACATTGTTGAGGGATCAGTTAATGCCACCCCAAGTAAATAGAATTGTTAGCATGTCATTTTTTTCCAGTTTTTACTTTGCAGGAGTTTTTCATGTTAATACTAATACAAACTTTTATCTAGATTAAGTTAGGCTGTCTCCTATATCTAGGGAGAGAAGTTTGTAATTTTTGTAGAAAAAGCCTAGAAATATGTTCAACTGGACAAAATTTAATTATCTATATGTCTTGGACTGTGACTTAAATTGTTACAGTTTTTAAAATTTTTCCTCGTGGAAGCTGTGGTATTTCCATATGCTTATATTTCTCAAGTATAAGTTATCTGACTTAGACACAGTTTTGTCATGGATAAGGATAAACAATAAAAGATTATTATTTCATTGGCTTTTAAGTGCAAGAGACATGTCTGGAATTAATGGAGTTGAGACTCGATGTTTGGTGTCCTATGAATTTGCAGGTCCTCTTACATCTTTGTCTTTAATGCTCTTATCTTAATATTGTCATCACATCATTTTGGCTTTAACATTATTTTGAATCTTTGAGAAGGCAGGTACTGTGGTCTCATTGGACTCTTGATTGTAGGGCAAGAGACTTGATGAGGGCACTGGTGGATTTAAGCCTTACTTCCTTATCAGTAATATGTAGTTCACAATTCTTATTTTTTACCCCATCAGGGTCAGAATGAGTCAAAGAGTAGACTTGCTGGCAAGGATGGAATGTATTACTATTTAGAGGTGTAGCAGTCATTTCCAGAGATCATCTTTTAAGATCTATCTCCATTATTTGGGATCTACTTAACACAGTATTCACTTAGTTCAATACAGGGTACTTGAGTAGACTGAAGTATGCTAATTTTTTTGAAAGTGATAAGTAGATTTATGATGAATAGGTGAAGTTCAGAGAGAAGGTAGGAGCCTGAGGAAATCCACACAATATTGTCAAATATTTTCACTAAATTAAAACTTCTTCAACTTGTAATTTCTAGGGGTTTTTTTTTGTTCCTTTATTTTTTGCTGTTGTAGTACTAGTTGATAGAATATTCATATTATCAACATTAGATTATTGTTATTATTCATGACTGTGACACCAATGAATGTTCTAAGGTTGAATATTGTATAAAAATTAGTTACTGATATATTAAATACTTTGTGAAGTCCTGCTATTGGAAAGAGCTTTCAGCGGTCTTCTGCCTGCAAATAATTAAAATGGCCAAGAGTCATACTTCTTAAAAACCTGTTTTTAAAGGTTCCCTGAGTGTACATATCTCACAATCACACACTAGCTGTGTGACCCTTGACAAGTCATTTAATCTTCGTTTGCCTTAATTTCCTCACCTGTAAAATGGGGACAATAATAGCACCTAACTCCCAGGTTTGTTGTGAAGATCAAATGAGCTACTAATTATATCACTTATCACAGTTCCTGGCACACAATAAGCACTATACAAATGTTAGCTATCATTATTATTAAACAAAATTGGTAATGTAGTATATTAATAGGAAAAATGGCATGGTAGAAAAATAATTTATTTTGGAATAAGACCTGACAGTGAATCTTGGTTTTGACACTTCTGAGCTAGGAGACCTTGGAGGCACTTGTTTAACCTCTAGGAGCCTCAGTTTCTTCAGCTATAAAATAGGGATAATATTTGTAATATATGGAATTTATGGTTAACTTTGTTTGAACCTAACTTTAATTGGCTAGAAAATTGTCTAACCCAAAAGCTTATCATAGAGGTCAAGCTGACCTCAGAGACACTGGGGGTGGAGTGAGAGCCAGATGGCTGTAAAGAATGCACCCAGAGCTTGTTTTGGGCCTGCTCAAGTCTTGTTTTGGCTCCACCCAAAGCTGGTGTTTTGGGTTCCCCAAACTAGATTGATGTACCTGCTGATACACATCTCAAACTGACCTTCTTTGGAGACTACTTACTATCAGTATGAGACCAATCAGACAAATATCCTTAAGTCCTTGTCTGAATCCTATACTACATAAACCTTACAGAGACCAGGGAAGGGTCAAGAATCACACCTTTTTCTGGGTCTTTCCTTTGCCAAGTGACTTAATAAAAGTCTTTCTAAAACTCTTTCAGATTTTGGGATTTATTCACCCCACTAACAACTACGTACCTCAATAGAGCTGTAACAAGACCATGGCAAGTAACATACTTACATTAGATGTACAAAGGTGAAGGAAACAGAAAAAGTATATTATATATGTACCTGCCATACTTGGGATCATAACATTAGAATGGAAGGGGAAGCACAATATTATATTTTTGTAGGGGAGCATAGTTAGCTAGTGGTTGTATCACGGAGTTGTGAAAAAAATCCTTTTGTAAACCTTGTGCTTTGTAAACCTTAAAGTGCTATATGTAAATATTATTTAATTCAGTAAAGATTTTGAAAGCACCTCTATGAAAAATGAATGGATGATACATTTATTAAGCATCTTCTATATACAAAGCACTGTGCGAAGAGCTGGGGATACAAATAGAGAAGTTAGTCTCTTTTCTCAAGGAACTCACATTGTATTAGGGGAGACAGTATACAGGGAAGAATGCAGCAAAGCACTGTAGGAGCATTATGTAGGGGATAAAGAGTTTATACAAGAATCTATCCCTGCCTTCACAGAGCTTGTAGTCTAGTAGGGAAATAAAATACATTCACAGATAATTAGCATGAGGGCTTTAAAGAAGTGAAAGACAAATTATGTTTTAGGGGAAAGGTCTTTATTTACAGTGGTATTTAGGAAGCTTCCTAGAAGTAGTAATATTTGGATTGAACTTTCTAGGTTAGGAAAAAATCCAAAAGGCCAAGAAAAGAAAGAACATTCCAAGCCCAGTGAACAGTTAATGCAAAGGCATGGAAGTGAGAAAGAATATGGCACCTTGGAGGGATAGTAAATTCAATTTTGCTGGAGCATTGGACATATGTAGGAGAGCCTATAAAATAAAGTCTATAAAATAAGTCTCTAAAAGAATCAGATGGTAGAAGGCCTTCAATACTAAGGCAAAGGAACTTAAACTTTCCCTAGTAAATGATGGGAAGCCATTTAAGTTCCTGAGCATAGAAATGATAGGACCAGATTTATTCATGAGGAAAATTAATCTGGCAGTAGGATGTACATAGAGGGGGAAGAAGTGGAGGCAGGAAGATTGGTTAGGAGGCAGGTAGTAATGAAGAATCTTGTCTAGAATGGTAGCAGTGGGGACAGGATGGATGTGAATGATACTCTTAAGTAGAATTAACAAACAATTAAATATGAGGTGAGGAAGAAGAAAGAGTCAAAGATTTTTGTAGGAGTTCTAAGATCGAAGAGTGATGAATAGTAGGGCCATTGATAGATGAAGTAAAATCAGAAGGAGTAGGAGACTTAGAGTGGAAGATGAGAAGCTTAGTTTTAGACACGTTGAGTTTGAACTAGTGGTGGGACATCTTGATGGATTTATGGATCTGGAGTGCAGAAGAAAGGTCCAGTCTAGCCATATCAATTTAGGAGTCATCCACATATATTTGATAGTTAAAGCTAAAGGAATGAATGAGATTGCCAAGGAGAGAATGTTGAGGGGAAAACAAAACAAAATAGAAATAGCCAAGAACAGACTTTGAGGACAAACCATATTAAGGTTATAAAGAAATGCATAGAGAACCAGTTAAGGAGATAAAGAGTGGTTAGAGAGGTGGGAAAAGAACAGGAGAATGTGGTGTCATTGAAAGCCAAGGGAGAAGAAATATCCAGCAAGGGATGTAGCTAACAGTGTCAAAATGTAGAAAGGTCAAAGAGGAGAACTGTCACTAGTAATTTTTGGGAGAATAGTTTTACTAGAGTGGCAGAAGTGTAAACCAGATTACACAGCATTGAGGAGAGAGTAAGCGAGAGGTGGTACAAATTTTTCAAGAATTTTTGTAGAAAAGGGTTGAGAGAGATGGGATTGGCTGGATAGGGTAGAAGGATAAAGATACATTAATCACATTTCCTGTCAATAACTTTCTCCTTATGTCAAAATTAACTTTTTTCTTGTATAGCACCTAATTTCCTCTTCTTTAATACTCTGTTACAGCACAATTTGTGACAATAATTTATGCTTGTACAGTACTTTACATTTTACTTGATTTGATTCCACAACATCCCTGTGGAGCAAATACTAATATTAGTCCCATTTTGCAGATGACACTGAGGCTTAGTAACTTCTCCAGGATGAAAGAACTAGTAAAATAACAGAGGTAGCATTCAAACCCAGGTCTCTCCAGATTCCAAGTACATTTTGCTATATTCAGCATTTTCAAACTAAAACTATACTTTAGTACAGTCAAATATTAAATCATCTCCTCTTTTCCGCAGAAGAAACAATTCCAGTGTCGTTAAATGTTCTTAAATGTGCTTTACTCTTTTAATGATTCTTTCGCTACTGTTCTTTGAACTCTCTTTAATTTTAACTGGGAAATGAAATACATGTATAACCTTGAAGAGCTGTCATGTAGAAGAAGAATTAGGTTTGTTTTGCTTTGCCTCAGAGGGCAAACTAAGAGGAATGGATGAAAGTAGCAGATTTTGGTTTAATTTTTAAAAAGACTTCCTAGCAATTAGAATTTCCAAGTGGAGAGCATTCCTTGGGACATAGTTCATTACCCTTTCATGGCTGAATAACCAGTTATTGGGAATATGGTAGAACTCTTTTGTGGTCAGGTGTAAATTGGGCTAGATCATCTAAGAAGTCCCTTCCAACTTTGGTATTCTGTGATATAATTACTTCATTAAAAAAATACTATTCTTTTCAAACTAAAGTTTTCTAACTTAAAAAAAAAATCACCCAATTCTGTGATCCCATCAGATATTAGAATATTTGGATTGAATCATTTTGTATACATATCAGAGGACTTTCTAAGAGCTGCCTGAAACCAACTGGTGCTTCCATTGGGAGTCTTTTTTTGGTTTTTTTTAGTACTGGTTTTGGGTCTGTGCCCAAATATAGTACAAATGTTATTGTCGTCTTCCATTCACACTGGCAGGTTGTCTCCTGAGGGGGTGACTGGCTGATGCACCCCTTGGGGTGCTAAGGGGTTGTGGGTAATTTTTCTAATACTGTGGCTCATTAGCCCCCAATGATGTACTCCCCATTGATTATCAGTTGACATTAATTAGCCAGCTAGAGCTAATGAACTCTTAATTAGAGGTATTTACTACAGTGGTATAGTAATAACAGTTGGTATAAAATATTCTCTTTCAAAATCTCAGCCACACTCTCTTACAAGTACATACAGAGTCCAGAAGAAAGTGAGCTCAAGCGTCAAGAACTCATGGCAGACAAGGGTTAAACTCACAGATACTGAATATTGAAGTCCTCTTCTCCCTTCAGTGCTCTTGAAGATTCCTGTACATGTAACTTTCTGTTGTACTCTTTGTAGAGTCCTGAAGATGCCTTTCGTAAGTGTGTCTACTTTGACTTTAGCTCTCCAAGTAGATGCTCCTTCAGCTAATGTTCCATAGACTCCCTTGTGATACCAGTGGAAGTCTAAATCTTTTGACATTTCAAAATTCATATGATTATCCCTTGGTCAAAGAAAGGAGGGAGTAGACAGAGATTCCCTTTCTTTCCTTCTCTCAAAATATTCCTTCTTTAGGGCTTGACTTTTGGTCATTTTTCAGTTGTGTCTGATTCTTTGCGACTCCATTTGGGGTTTTCCTGGGAAAGATACTGGAATGATTTGCCATTCCCTTCTTCAGGTCATTTTACAGATGAGAAAACTGAAGCAAAGAGAATTAAATGACTTTTGCCAAGGTTCACACAGCTAGTAAGTTTCCGAGGCCAGATTTGAACACCAGGCTGGCCTGCTACTGGAATTCTAGATTCTAAATTGCCTTGTTATTTTATCCAAAGACCCACTGAGCGTGGCAGAATCTTTTCAACAAACCCCAACGCACATCTTCATATTTTGTCCTAAGGCTCAAAGCATTTAATTACTTCCAAAGTGTTTAAGGACTTTTCATACCTAATTTATATCTTTGATTCAATTGAAGTGTCTAGGAATTGTTCATATCTAGTTTCCACATTTGATTGATTCAGTAAGATGTCTGGGTCTTCTCCATTCTGTTGAGGGGTACAGTAGATCCATACTATTATAAAAGTTTGAAGTAGAAGGTATAACACTGTACTGGTGAGATGTGACTTGACTCTGCAATACTAAATGATTCCCAAAGTATTTTTAAAGGTTCCCAAACCTATGATTTCTGAAAGTTTAGGATGAAGTTATTTCCTTGAGTACATGTATCTTACATAGAGTATAGTATATGGGGTCTTACAATAGCTTTGTAAATGGTATGATTTCAGTGATGCCAGGAATTTCATCCAACAAATAGGTGACTTGATGTTATCATTAGCACTAGGGAAGCAAATGCAAAAAGTGAACTAGCCTTTGCCTTCAAGGAACTTACATTCTTGTGGGGAAATAAAACATGTACACAAACAAGCAAATACAAGATTTTTTTAAATTTTTAATTATTTGATATAGACTTGTGATTTGATCAATTTAAGGAACTAAAGGAGAAGAAAGTCTCTTTACTAATGTAGATTGGCAACTTTTTAAATAATTTTATTATTATAATATTTATAATATTAGATGATTGCCTGGGGGCACTTAGTCTTTAAGTGATATGCCCAGGGTCATACAGTCCTAGTAATATAATATATGGTACATTTTCTTGTCTCGACAACAGTTTTATCATAAAGTTTTCTTGTATATAGAAAATAATAGATGGGGGAAAAAGTATTTGGGAAGAAGGGTTATAAGGAACTGAGATTACTTAGTTTGGAGATGAGGATAAATTAATAACTATTTTTTTGTATTTTTGAACTGTCTTAATGATAACTATGATTGAGAACTAAATGAAAGGAATGGATTTAAATTTTGCAAAAAAATATTTAAATCACACATATTGAAGACATTTCTAATGTAAAAGTTGTTATTTGAAATTACTGAAGAATCCTATATAATCTTCCCCCTGGTTTTTTAATGCAGAATAGATATGGTAGATATGATACACTTCACATTAGAAATAAGGTCCTTTTTGATGCGGTCCAATACATATATAATTTGACCTCTTACCTCACTACTGACCTCACTACTGTCCTTTGGTTTTTCCCAACCAATATCACTACCCTTCTTTCTTGTCTTCTTTTTTCTTTCTTTCATTCATTTTTTTTAGTATTTTATTTTTCCCCAGTTACATGTAAAAACAATTTTTAACATTTATTTTTAAAACTTTGAGTTCCAAATTTTCTCCCTTTCTCCTCACCACCCCTCTCATTGAGAAGACAAGCAATTCAATATAGATTATACATGTTCTACCCTTCTTGCACTATCAGTACTTTTCCTGGAGACTAATTCTTTAATTTTACAATAGATATAACTGATACGCAAGACAATATGATATAGTGGATACAGAGCTAGCCTCAAAGTCAGAAAGACCTGAGTTCATGTTATGCATTTTACACATATCATTTGGGTGACCCTGGGCAAGTCATTTAACTTCTCAGTTCCCCAGGAAGTTAAGACTGTAAGTTGTAGATGTGTGTGTTCATCCTTTGTTGCTGAAGAAGACCAGGCCATCAGAGAAGTGATGACCTGACTTGCACTTGACTTTGCTTTGAGTGAGGGAGGGCTGTGCAAGTCACCAGCCTCACTTCTCCTCCAGAGCCATCTGAATCCAGTGATCAGATATTCATCAGGATGACTGGAGATGACCCAGGATGAGGCAAGTGGGGTTAAGTGACGTGCACAAGGTCACACAGCTAGTGAGTGTCAAGTGTCTGAGGTGAGATTTGAACTCAGGTCCTCCTGACTCCTGCACTGGTGCCCTATTCACTGCATCACCCAGCTGCCCCAAGTTGTGGATATGCATTAGTGAAGGGAGTTCCCCAGATCAACAAAATTACAGCCCACAGATCCAGCCAAAAAACAAACATAAACATCACTTGACAGTTGCGAATATCACAGACAGGTTCCTTACTGAAGTGACTTGAAAAAGTGTCATAGGGCCTTGCCAAGGTAAATATCTGCAATTTAAACCAACTATATGGCAGTTGAAATGGCAGGAACATTGACAGCATTACACACTAAAGCAGTGAGCCATTCATGGTGTGACACAGACCTAGAGGGAGGCCATGTACTAATATCAGCTTTAAAAGCCATGAATTAGACGATGCCAAGACATAGGAGTACCAGATGAGTATCATAGAGTGTAGGGAGCAAGAATCTTGGATTCCTGATTCCTTTGTTTTCTTTTTGGATACTACTTCATAACCAGTTATGTAAATTAGATATGGAATACCTGCCTCTTGGGGTGAAAGTGATGATAAAGGAAATATGGTCATCCATGCATGCCATAAGGTCTATAAATACCAAGTGTTGTTACAATTACCAGAATAAGTCAGTTAATGAGACACTAATTTTCCTTAATATGAAAATTTTGGGGTTTTTTTGTTTTTTTTTTCTTTTTTAAAAGTTGCATTTTAAAGTTAACATGACCTTCAAAATCTCTTTTAATTTTTTTTTCTTTTTACGTATAGCAGAGAAAATAGAGAGGATCTCTAGCCAGGAGGACATAGTATGAATCAATTGAAAAAAAAAACTGGCTCTGAAGTCAGATGGCCTTTTCTTTGCCTTCCATGTGACATTGGGCAAATCCCTTAACTTCCTTGGACCTCAGTTTTCTCATCTGTAAAATTAGGCAGTAGGACTAGATGGCTTCTAAGCCATCTAGTTCAAGATCTGTGGTCCTATGATTATACTGTCTACCAACTTTTGAGATGATGGTTCTTTTGAGAGAGAATTCTGCTTTTGTAGGGAATGAACACTTTTTGCTGGTTGATCTTTGACTTGCAGAGAGGTGAAATTATTTTTTAAAACATTCTTAATGCCACTTAGAAATAATCATGATAAATGTAAATTTGAAGTCATCATGGATTTAAAATCATTAGGTTCTTGTATAAGAATAATATTATTAATAAAAGAAATTGAATAATTTTGCTAGTCTTGTTAAAGCTGATAAAATGTGTTGCTTTGAAAGTTTACTAGGGTTGAGATGAGCTCTTTGCGACTTCATTTGGGGTTCTCCTGGCAAAGATACTGGAATAGTTTGCCATTCCCTTCTCCAGCTCATTTTACAGATGAGAAAACTGAGGCAAAGAGAATTAAATGATTTTAGCCAAGGTTCACATAGCTAGTTAGGTGTCTGAGGGTAGGAGAAGAGTTAATAAATGTAGGATACCAGTGTAGTATATTTGTGTGTGAATGATAATGAATGAATCTCAATTTAAAAGTCTCTTTTGTGTTGAACTGTTGTGTTCAAAAGAATTGTCTCTTGGGGACTGGGGAAATGAGTTATCCATGTAGATTTTAGGAAGAATGTGCTTATCTGCTATCTATCCCTAAACACAGAAGAAATATGATTATGGTCTTGGTTAATGAGATATCACAAAAACTCACCAAGAAAGTGCGAATTTTAGTTTTATGACAATTACATTTAACATAAAACACTTGGAAGAGCATATGTGATTTAACTTTTCACAAATTGACCTGAATTTTGACTGAGTCAGTTAGTTGTTTTGGCATCTTGTAGATAGACAGTCTATATTTCTTTCTACCTGTAACTAAGAAGGAAGACATTAAGACAGAACACAAATTACAGTAGTTGAAGAGAATTTCATAAAAAGGATTGTTTAATCTTATCTATACGTTTGAGAATGACAGTTAGTGACTAGTGTGATGAGCAGGTGTTGGCAGGCCCCAGATGTACTGAGTGATAGATGGCCGGGTAACTAGCAGGTAAAAATTGATGACTAGAAATGTAAACAGAGTGGTGAACTCAATGTAAAATCCAGGTAGTATTGAAGGCAGCTCTAGAAAGAAAACAATGTGAAACATGCTTACATATTACAGTTTGACATAAAGGATAATTAGTGGCAATGGTTGTTAATTTTCAGTAATTGTTTGTGTGGGCTGTGTTGAACGTAGATGAATCAATAAGAATGCTATGATGCAAGTGATAAGTAAAGTAGAAGAGTCAGATGGAAACCTTGGATGTTATAAAACATTTAAATCAAAATAGCACAAATAAGAATCTAATCTGTAATATATATTTGACTATATATTTAAAATTAAGGGATAGGAATGATATTTATTCTGGTAACTGACTATATTGCTGCTAAATTACTCATAGACCATTAAATGTCTTCTGTTTCACTGGAAATGCATTATGTCTGTCTGCAGTTATTCCTCTCTTTACATCAGAGGAAAAACCATTTATATGAATAAAAACCTTTATTTTATTCATTTGCTTCCTATTAAGTCACCTTTATAACTGTTAACTACTTCTCTTAAGTTATCTTAAAGTCAGAAGTCCCACGTGTGATTTGTTGGTTAAAAATAATTTGAAATGTTTTATTTTGACAGCTGTATTTCAGCGTATCAGGTTCAAAACAGATGAGTTGGCCATGGCCCCACGTATGAATCTTGGGAAGACCATTTTCCTAAAACAGATATAATTCTCCAGAATGGAAAAGCTATTGCAAAGATGAAGAATGCTATCATAGTTAAGATACACCCATGCTTTATTAATTGCTTTCATACTTTACTTAATTCATCAAAATTAAAAACTGAAGAAAGATATATGAGGAACAGTGGAGTGTGAGGACAATGGGATACAGCCAGAAAGCAGCAGAACATGCAGTGCTTATGTGAAAATTCTCTGGATCCTCTTGCATTTTCAACTTTGCATTTTTTTTTTTTAATAAGAAGGGGTGGTTGGATTGCTTTCTTTGTATTGTTCATTTTAGAATTTTTTTGAGATCCTTAGGATTTGGGAAGCAATCTCAAATAAGATAAGAGACTGCTTGAGTTGTAGGATTTGTTTACATGGTATGTATATTCTGACTACATTTAGCCTTGTAATCCTTATTTCTGACTACCCTTGTACAGCTGTCTTCAGAGTTTGGGAGCAATACACTGTGACTCCTCAAGTACATGTCTCATTTGAAATTTTTTTAAAAATATAAACCTCATTTAATAAAGCAATGTAGACAACATCTTTTCCTCACATTTTAGAAATGAGTTACATTTTTATTTGTTATCATTAAAGAGAACATTGATTCTCCATTAAGAACTCATGTGTTTACGGCATTGTGGTCAGATATGTGCTAATTGCATGCATAATATATATACATATATATGTATGTATATATATGAAAATCTTTTCTGTGAGAATAGTGATGATGATATACCACTCTACCTTTTTTTTTTTTTAAACAGTTCCTAGTTCTTTACACAGGAAATGTTGGAGAAAATTTGGAAAGTGGAATGTATCTGCTATAGGACTACTAATCTTATGCTTCATTTTGACAATATATGATTTACTTTTCTCATAAAGGCCATCTCATCTTTAGTATTGATAGGACTGACATTTATAGAGTGAATTAGGAACACAGACCTATTATATGCATATAGTCTTTTTCCTATGTCAGAAAAATCAGGACTATATTTTTCCATTGGATTCTGCCTTCAATGTATACATCCATTTTCAAAATGAGATGTTATGGTGGTATGATGGGAGAATAACCTTTGTCAATGATGCATCATAGAATTAATCACTAAATCAGAGAGCATTTATTAAACACTTACTGAGTGTGAGGCAGTGCACTAAATACTGTTATTACAAAGGAAGATAAAAATAATCCCTGACCTAAAGTAATTCATATCATAACGGGGGGAAATAAAAAGTAAATAGCTAAGTATGTATAAACTATGTACGAAGTAGGTGAAAGATAATCTCAAGTGGAAGCCATTAACAGGTGGGAGGACAAGGAAAGGCCTTTAGTCAAATATGGAATCTGAGTTGAGACTTGAAGGAAGACAGGGAAACTTGAAGGGGAGAATTGAGGAGGGAGAGCACGACAACCCCAGGGGACACTCAGTACAAAGGCACACAGAAGGGGGCTGGAGGGTCAACAGGTCTCAGGGCCAGCAAGTCAGACAGTAGAACCAGGTCGTAGAATACCTGAAAGTAAGCAAGTTATAAGATGACCGGAATTGTAAGAAGGGGCCAACATGGAGAGTTTTAAATGCCAGTGGATTTTATATTGGATCTTATATATAATAGGGAGTCTCTAAAAGCTATCGAATAGGGGAGGTTATATGTTAACATTTATACTTTAGGACAATGACTTTTGCTGCTAAGTGAAGGATGAATTGGGAGTGGGGAAAGATTTGAGGCAGAGACAAACCAACAGCTGAGAGGTGATGATGGCCTGAACAAGGCCACATGAGTGGAGAAAAGAAGTGTAGGAGAGATGCTGTAAAGGTGGAAATGACAAGCTTTGGCAATAGATTAGTTATGTGGAGTTAGTGAGAGTGATGATATGGAGATTTTGAACCTTGGTGCTTTGAGGGTTTGGGCTGGATTAAGTTTTGTTTTGGATATGTTGAATTTGAGATGTTTAGGCAATTTGTGGCACCAAAAAGGTAGTTCTTGATGTGGAATTGTAGCCCAGGGGAGAGACTAGGGCTGGAAATACAGATCTAGGAATCTTTTACAAAGAAAGGGTAAATTATGCTATGAGAGTCAATGAGATCACCAAATGAGTTTAGAGGGAAAAGACAGAATCTTGTGCAACATCTGCAATTAGTGGACATGACATGGTTGGAGAACCAACAAAAGAGACTCAGAAGGGGTAGTAAGAAAGGTGTTAGGTCAACAGGGAGAGAATGGTGTTGTAAAAATCTAGAGAAGAGAGAGTATACAGGAGGAGAGAGTGGCTAACGGTATCAAATGCAGTGGAGAGGTCAAGAAGGATGAACATTAAGAAAAGACCATTAGGCCTGGCATTTAAGAGATTATTGGTACCTCTGGCCAAGCTGGATCCTTGGGCAGAGGGAGGAAGCCCATCTACCACATTCCTGCTCAGCAAAGAATAAAAATGAAAATAATAAAATCAAATAATAATGGGAATAGGAGAGAACACTACAGCCAATGCTCAGACTAGGATACCCCAGGTCTAGGGGCTGAGGCAGGGGTGGGGAACCTGTGGCCTGGAGGCCACATGTGGCCTTCTGGGTCCTCAGATGAGGTCCTTTGACTGAATCCAAACATCACAGAACAAAAAGCATTTGTTCTACAAAACGTGGACTCAGTCAAAAGGCCACACCCAAGGACCTAGAAGGCCACATGTGACCTTGAGGCTGCAGGTTCCCTGGTTGAGGCCTACATAGCACTCTTATCTTGAGATGTTCTAAGAGGACTCTTGTGATCCAGTGCTTCAAATCTTAATGATCTAAAGGAGTATTCTAAGAGCATGACAGTCTGCCAGCACCATGCCAGGAAATGGAATCACTTCCATTTGAATTGTCTTAGGAGGATTCTGAAGATCACCTAGCATAATAAAGTACCAGACACTGAGGTCCTTGCTTGAACTAAACTGCCAACTATTCAAACTATGCTTCAGAGAGCACAACTCCAACGTGATTTGAATACAGAATGTAAGCTTTCCAAAAAGACTATTTTATGGAGAACTCACACAGGGCAGGTGATCACATGATGGTCAGAAGAAGTGATATAAGGATAGTCTCAAGGTCTCTCTCAAGAACTTTGAAATTGACTGTGAGACATGGGAGACACTGGCACAGGACTGATCAGCATGATGTGCCCACATCAGAAAAGGTGCTGTGCTCTATGAGCAAAGCAGAATTGAAACAACACAAAGGAAACACAAAGGATGAGCAAATTTAGAGTATCCACCCCAAATGTTCACATGGACTATCCATGCCCAATCTCTGGTAGAGCTTTCTGAGCTCATATTGGTCTGATCAGCCACAGTCAGACACATTGAAACTTGACTTTATTGTAGTGATGTCATTTTGGTCCTCTTCAAGAACAAAGGACAACCACCATCACCAAGAGGCAGTGATACTCTAAGAAGAGGAGGTCAGATTAGGGACCCAGGTGTTCTAGGCAGGGAGAGGGGAAATTAATGGAGAGGATAATACTGAAAGTGAATAGCTGTTGCAAGTAAATGAATTTACTGATCTTGAAGGAAGAAATGAAAAGGAAAAATAAAATAAAAGCAAAGAATTGGAAACTAACAGTATCACCAATTAGGGAAATAAGGTTGTCCATGGCAATTGCAGAAAAATATTTTGTTTTGCCCACTCATTCACATCTAACCTAACTTCAGATGAAATGGAAAAAAGCATTATTATCTAAGAAAATTTGAAGAGTGAAATGTCCATTTATTACACCAAACTACAAAAGCAACCATACAATAAAAATTTATTTAAAACCTCAGTAACCCAAACCAAAAATTAAGTATAATAAACAGCATATATCACTATCTAGGAGCAACTTCTGATCTAATATAAGGATATAGGTCAAATATGTATATGTATGGATACAACAAAGAAATAATAGTTTATAAATTAATACAATTCAAACCAGTTAGGTACATGTTGAGTGGACTTGGAATAAATGAGACATCAGAATATGGCGGATGAAATTAATCAGGGAGATTTTTTGAAAGATGGGATCTTTATAGGGCAGCTAGGTAGCACAGTGGATAGAGCACATGGTCTGGAGTCAACACCTGAGTTCAAATCCAGCCTCAGACACTTAACTTTGTGACCCTGGATAAGTCATTTAGCCTCATTTGCCTCAGTTTCCTCATCTGTAAAATGGAGAAGGAAATGGCAAACTACTCCAGTGTCTTTTTCTAAGAAAACCCCAAATAGTGTCACAGAATCAGACACGATTGAAATGATTGAATAACAACATGATCTTTGTAGATAGAGAGTAGGAAGGAGGAAATAAGGGAATGTTTCACCGGTTGGTGATAACTATGTGTGACAGTATTAAGGTGGAAATGAGCCAAGTGGATGGAAGAGAGCAGCAAATGGGTTTCTTGGCTAGAGTAGAGAAATCAGAGGAGAGCTTGATATAAGGGAGGAGGTGGTGGTTTTTATAGTAGAAAGAATCCTGGATTTGTAATTAGAGGACTTTAGTTTGAATTCTAATTCTGTCACTTAAAAGTTGTGTGATGGTGTCATCTAATTTCTCTGAGCCTTGATTTCCTTGTCTAGACAAAAGAATTGGAATACATGATCTCTAAGTCTCATTCCAACCTTAAATCTTTTAAATCTAAAGATTCTATTTATGGAGTGTTGATTAATGAATTCAAGTTGGTTTAGATGGTTGCCCTATAGAGCTTTATTTTTAGCCTTCAAGATTTCTATCAACGATATGAATGTATGAATGGAATATTCATTAGATTTGTTGAGTATACACAAATACATCAAATTATGTAATCTGAGTTTAGGATGATCACTTCAGAAAAAGAGGCCAAAAGTAATGGGTGAAATTTGGCAGGAGGAATGCTTAAAGTTATAAATTAATTTAGTCTAAGAAACTTAGCTTAAGTTCTAATTGACTGCAGATACAAGTCAGTAGTGGGATGTAGCTATCTAAGAAACTAGTGGAATCTTAGACTGTGTTATTAGAAGTATAGATGAAGGAGATCATATTGCAGATTAGCCAGATTATACCTGGAGTATTATATTTAGCTCTTTTAAGAGGGATATAAAAAAAAATCCAGAGTGTGACCTTGATGGTGAATGAACTCAAAACCATGTTGTTTCAAGGATGTTTGAAATATTTGGGGGATATTTTTCTACTTCCATCATTATCCCTTATACATCTCCCCAACTTAAGAAAATGACATGAAGTTTTTCAAAGTTAGGAAAATTTGGTCTTGATCTGGAAAAAAAAAAGAGAGAAAAATTTACAGCCATTATACTTAGTAGAATTCCGCTATATCTAGGTTCTAGTATAGATCAGTCCATCAATCAACAAACATTTATTAAGCATTGACCATGTGTTAGGCACTTGCTACTCTCTGAGGATACACACAGGCAAACTAAGACCTTGCCTCAAGAAGCGTCCTAATGAGGGATGCCATATTTATGTGTTTGTGTCTCTGTGTCTAAATATTCATATTTGAGATTTCTACAAATAAATATAAATTAACCTTGAATCAGAAGGCAGTTATAGCTGGGAGAAGGGGGAGACCCAGAAAAACTTTCTGTAGAAGGTGATACTTGAACTGAGCTTTGAAGGGAACC
Organism: Notamacropus eugenii; assembly: GCF_028372415.1. NCBI lineage: Eukaryota > Metazoa > Chordata > Mammalia > Diprotodontia > Macropodidae > Notamacropus > Notamacropus eugenii. The sequence goes on along the minus strand of NC_092873.1, from coordinate 230,930,291 downwards.
TTGGATTCCAAGATACCGAGGTGTGGTGGGAGATCCAGGCAAAGAGTCATTTGCCAAGTAGTGTCCCTCTGTTCAGAGGGGGCATCCTATGTATGATGGTTTTTTGTGGGCTACAAATAGCCTCTTGGTTTGAATGTTGCTGATGTGTTATATTTTAACCAGTGTTCTTTAACAATACACACAGATGTAGTGTATATATGTATATGTGTAGATATGTGTATGTAGATGTAGGTATGTATGTATGTCTTGAAGTTAAAAATGTGAGGACCCTCTCTTAATTTTGCTCTGATTTTTAAGGATCATGATATAGCAGATAAGGAACTTATTCACATTAAAGGGACTTCTTCAAAGTACTAAATGTATGAGGTAATAGTATTAACTGTTGGCAGTGCCTTTCTGGTTGAGCTACAGCAGGACAGTTATTTGCAGATGTGAAACTTACTGTTGATGATTTACCTGATCTGTACAGGAAGCTCTATATGTTGATATGTCACTTTTCACTAATCCATAATTTTAATTAAATTAACCATGGAACCTAGAAGGAGAGTAAGGTGGGTGACAGGGTTCAGGGTTTGGGCCAGGAATATAAGAAAGAAAATAGTGTAGATGGGGAACTTTTCCATTTGAAGAATAATTGCTTTTAAAACTTAGTTTTGTATTTCATTTCCTCTGAAGGCCACACTCAGCATCTCCTCCAGTCTTTATCATGAATCTCACTGATTGTCATCACCTGCCTCTTAGTTGCTGTCACTATTTCTGCCTGGTTTCATTTCCTGTAAAGCTACCCTTTTTTCCCCTGTGCTCAGGCTGCAGTGAGCAGTGGTTTCTCCACCTTCCAAGGCAGGTTGGAAGGTATCCAATAGTTTAAGTGGCTCTTGGAAGCTCAGCTAAAATATAGTGGTAATCTGAAGTAGACTGACAAGTAAATGGTGAACAGAGGACAAATGTGACATCTTCCTGCTGTCTTTTTTTTTTTTCTTCCATTTTTCAGATATCTGGTGTGTCTTTCTGAGGTATTGACTCTTGCCATCTCAAATTCTTATTTCTCTCCCTGTTTCATAAATAGTGACTGATCATTTATGTTTCTTTCACTATTCTTTGAAGTCTTCCAAATGATATAATGAATGAAAATAGTTTTTAAAAGTTGTCTGGCAGTGTATTATTCCTAGGAGTAATTTTCAGTGAAAAGTTACAAGTCTATTTTTGAATTCTGAGAAATTCAAATTCTTGAATTTGAATTCTGGATTTTATGGAAGATATTGATTTTAACTTAGATTGCTAAATGAGTAAGAATTAAATTGCTATAAGCTGATTGAATGACTAGTTCATAAGATGAACAGTCTAGTCCCACTTTGTTTTCTAAAGATCTGTTGTTTAGGTCCTATTGAACTGTGGCTTCTGTAATCTTTCACAAAAATGTGAGGTTTGCCTTCTCTTTGTAGTGTCTGTTGAAGTTTGACAAGGCAAGCCAAATAGCCCAAGTCTTTTTTTTTTTCTGTGTCAGCTAAGTACATTTTTGGACAAGCTTCTAAAATAATTTGATTCTTTCCAAACCGGTAATACAAATGACATCTCCTGTCTAGGACTGGGGATCTTAGTAATGATCACATATTCCTGCCTGGCTCTTTCTTCTTCCTCTGATCCTTATGCCTACAAGCTGCAGTTTTAACAGTATCTCCTCTCTCATCAGATATTATAACATGTTCTATTTAATAACTCTTGTTCTCTGACAAACCAGAGTTTGATCACTAATATTAATATGTGTTGGACCATGAGATCTAGAACTCGAAGCAATCTCAGAGATTATCCAGTCCAATCCTTTCCGTTTATATATAGTACGTATTGTTTCTGGATTTAGTCTATCAAATCCCCACTATAAGTGACAGTTCAGATTCCAAAAGGGAGACTGTTATGTTTCTTTCAGGGTCTAAAGGTACACCTGAGAGCCAAGGGGGTAGTTTTCTATTGTTCATTGGACCTTGTTGTTGGCTTCTGATAACCATTAGACAGTCACTTAATTAGCTTTTAGAAATGGGTATTTACTACAGTGGTATAGTTGGCACAAAATATCCTCCCCAAAAGACAATGACACACTATCCCACCAGTATATATGGAGTTCAGGGGAAAGTGGGCTCATACTTAGAGAACATATCCAAAGGGGATAATTCAGAGCTCCTAGAAGTCCCTTTGCTGGAGTCGTTAAGATTTTCTCCTTGGTTATGATCCAACTTCTTTTCTGAGATCCTTGTAGAACCTTGGATCTTGTTTTGTTCATTGAATTCATCCTGTCTTACAGCTGTAGTTTTAGATGTATCCAAAATTTTAGACTTATGTAGTCAGCTATTCCAGGAATTCTGCTAGTATACCAATGGCACATCCAAAATCCTCCGTACCCTTTGAAACTTACAGAGTCTTCCTTTAGTAAAAAAGTGGAGGAGATTAGAAGTGAAGGCCAATAGATTTCAGGATCTTCTTCTTCCCTAAATGATTTCTTCACAATGACTTAGCCAAAATCTTCCTTAATTAAGCCTCTGGATGTTTGAATTCTTGATTCCAAACTAGCTCATTGGTTTTATGTAAGTCCTACAGAGCATGACTAAGTCTCCCACCCAATCCAAATAGACTTTCTGTCATATCGAGTTGAAATGATATTGATTATCAGGAGGCATCTAGGCACTGATCACTACTCTGATTAAATTGAAATATGTTCTCATCCGACAAAGGTAGTAGAGCTAGCTTCTCATTGGTTACTTTAAATGGGGGTGATTTTATTGATTGACTCAGTCAACCCTCACCTTTACATTTAGGTGAGGAAATTGAGGTCAAAAGAGGAGAAACAATTTGCTTAAGATCATAGAGATAATAATCATAGTTGACATTTATAGAGCACTTTAAGTGTTTCAAAGCATTTTACACGCATTATTTGAGCTTTACAAAAACGCTTTGAGGTAAAGTGTTTTTGTTTTGTTTACTTGATTTTGGCATGGAGCTGTGACTTCATTGGTAGGGAACTCTCTCCACCAATGTAGACTAGCAATGCATGTGTAATTTATATTAGAGAGTTGCTTGGGGGTACTAAGATATCTTGACTCGCTCATGGTAACAAAGTTAGCATATATCATAGTTGGGATTCAGACACAGGTCTTTCTGATCCACCACCCCATCCTACTTCTTGTGAGGTAATTCCTACAAGTATTTTTACAGATGAAGAAATGAAAACTGAAAAATATGAAATGAGGTCACATAGGTGGGATGTGGCAGAATCAGAACACAGCTAACATGAAGGAACTAGGTGGCTGAAAGAGTAGTGTTGGGCCTCAAGTCAGGAAGATCTGAGTTGAAATCTGACCTCAGCCATTTACTAGCTCTGTCACCTTGAGTGAGTCACTTCTGTCTACCTCAGTTTCTTCATCTATAAAGTGGGGATATTAAGAGCACCAGCCTTTTAGAACTGTTGTGAGAATACATCTATCCTTAAGAGTTGTTGTGAGGATTTACCTATCTTCCAGGGTTATGAGGACGAAAATTAGAAAATATTTTGTAAAGTGCTTTGCAAACCTTAAAGCTCTATATAAATGCTAGTGGTGATGATGATGATTATGATGATTTAGGATTGTACCTCAAATCCTTTTCTTCTCATTTAAAGATTGATGCCTCTTCTAATATACCACTCTGAAGAAACTTTATATCTTATTATTCACCAATTTTGGGTTATTATGAAGTGGTTCTGATTAAGAGAAGATAGGTTTTTATCTATGAGGGATATAATAAATGTTTGTTGAGTTGATTTTATAAATGTGTACTTTCTGAAGTGTGTAAAAATTTTTTATGTAAGAGGTACAAGGGCGGGCCATCCTCACTGATCCCCCAATAATGCCTTTGTTCTAGCAATGAGCATATACAAGGCTGAAACCTTCCCATTAACAGCACATTTGAAATTGATTGAGACATGTCTAGTCATACATCTGAGTCATATTACTGGACTTGAAATTTGAAAGGGAGAGAAAACCAGAACTTAGAGATTTCTCTAGAGGGAAAGTCTGTGAATCTGCAAGAGTCTTTTCACAGAACCATGTGGTCTCTAGAGGGAAAGACTCATATGACTATAAAATGGTAGCAGCTGGAGGTGGTAGTGAAGTACTGCGGAACTCTTGGGCTAACCTGGAACCTTGCACACAACCAAGCAATGGAAGAGCCATAGTGATAGGGGGAAGAAGGATGAAAGAGCCAATGGACCTTCAGGAGGATTTCATAGTCAGCAGATTTTCTGAGCCAAGTAGGAATCTGAACTAAGGAACATACAGGGATAGAGCCATGATTTTGATGTTGTGTCGTTTTTAGTCACATCCAACTCCTCATGACCCCCTTTGAGGTTTTCTTGGCAAAGATACTGAAGTGGTTTGCCGTTTCCTTTTCCAGTTCATTTTCTAGATGAACAAACTGAAGTAAACAAAGTTAAGTGACTTTCCCAGAGTCACACAACTAGTAAGTGTCTAAGGCCAAATTTGAACTCAGGTCTTCCTAATTCCAGATCCAGTCCTCTATCCACTACACTATATCAAAACCCTGCAGCAAGATTTTGCTCTTCACTAGTACTTTGAATGATTTAGCCTCCCCAGATCTGAGGGGAGTAACTCTAGTAACCCATGATTCTTTTACCTTCTAGTAGGCCCCAAAGTCCAAGGGACTGCTATAAGTCAAGAGAAGTTATGTATAAGCCTCTACAGGCCTAACTGAAAGGAGTTGGGTTGTTTGACTTTTTAGCAACCCTGAGGGATTTCTATTTGCATGAATGTGTGGCTCAAACCACAATGTGGCCATAAACCTGGAGGACTACATAGATCTCTAGGTAAGGTTGGGGCTTTCTAGAGAGGGGAAATGTGTCAATTAGACTGATTATGGGCTCAAGCTTAAGTCCTTATTTTAAGGTTCATTTTTTTTTTTTAACATTCTCTATCTGATATATTGTTAACCTGAATGCTTACAAAAGAACTAGAGCCCTGATAACTCTTTTGTAGATTTCTAAGGATAAATCATATTCTGATAATGCTAGGTGAAACCTTTAGCATGAAGCTGAGCCAAAAACAAAAGAATGATTTGTAAGATGCAAACCTTGGGCTTTGATTCTGAGCTGTGAAGTACTAACCATGTACAGTTGCACTCTATGAGCTTCATCGAGCAGCAAAATAGTGTAATTGTTCTTAGAGTAAGAGTGGTAGAACAATATAAGTGCAGTTATCCAGTTACCATGTGCTGAAATATTACAGAAATGTACTATAAAGGCATACCCTTATGTAAAGTCATGCTCTGAATTGTCAGGTGCCTATGAGAATTGCTGCTATTACTGCTGAAATGATCAGAGTCCCTGAAATGTATAGATACAATTATGTTCTTATCCTGAACAGTACCCTCCCTTTGGAAAGGGCTGGGAACTGCTTGATAGATGATAGGATCATGGTGTATGATTAGATTACGTACATATGTAGATTACGTACATCTGCTTGTCCTGTACATGAGAAGTTTCAGTTCCTAAGGCAGTCTAGAAGATTGACTCTTTGGTGATTAGTATAATATTTCAGTCCAAAAGATTTGTGATTTTGTTGCTGCTTCAGAGCTTAGCAGAGTACCTGGTACACAGTAGAAGCTTAATATGTATTTATTAATTGATTACTCATATTCCATCCACTGATTAAAAAGCAGTTCCTCCATGTCTTGCTACACTCTCTTCATGAGTTTTGCATATTATCACCTTGTTACCAGCATTCTAGAAACAACCCTCTCAGAGTTTAGTCCATTGATCTTCAGATGACAGACACAGTCTCCTGGTGGGCCCATACTCAAATCCTTTCTAGCATGTAAATCACTGGCATTATCAGTCCACTCTGAGATTCAAGCATCTCTTACATATCACAGTGAAGCAATGGAGATGGGTCTGCTGACAGCTCTATTGAGGCCTAAAAGAAGAAATAAAATGGATTAGAGGAGGAAGGAAGTATTTGGCATCAGCCCTTCTGATAATAATCTAGAACTTTTTCCACAATGTATTAGTACGTGTACACACGTACAGGTATAGCAAGGGGGAAAATGTTTTTAACAATTTTTTTTTTTTTACCAAAATGTGTGCCAGTGTCACTAGGATAATATGGGAGAGAATAAAATTCAATAACATAGAGTATTAGGAAGAAAAAAAAGTCAGTGCATCACAGAAGAGTTGAATTATATATTGTGATATGAGATACTTTGTTGTGTCCCGTCTTTGGGCCTCAGTTTTCTCATTAGTAGAAATGAGAGTGTTGGACAAAATGTCCTTTAAGACCTCTTCTGATTCTAAATCTATTATTCTTTGATTATATTTGTACTGGATTGTAGGCATTAAAGGATATAAAACCAACTCTTTCCACTCTACATTTAAAATTTGTTTTTTTGGTCAAGAACAAGCCTCCAAAGTAGGTTTTTAGAAAAATTTTATTGTTTTCAGCAAAGGAGAAAGCCTGAAAAAGGTGCGGTTCCCTTCAAGTCTCTGTGAGGTTTCTTTATATAAACTTCAAACAAGGGCTTAAGACAAGCAACTGGTTGACCACCTTGTAGGTAGTTGGGCAGTTTCCAGAAGAGGGTAAGGTTGTCTATCAATTTCCACAAAATTTAGATGGAGTCAGAATACAAGCTATGGGGGAACACAAAACAGGTGTTTTGAGTGGGCCCAAAACTCTGACTTCCCTGGAGGATCTCTAAGGTCTACATAACCTATAATTTCAAGTTAGACAACTTTTGGGCTCATAAAGCTCTGTTCAAACATTATCAATAAAGTATTTCTCCCACAGGTTACATTTGGGATACTTGAAGATACCTTGACATTAAGTAATGAAGCTTATAGTTCCCAATTTTGAGAGGAGAGAAAAACTTAAATTGCAACAAAAAAAAGGAATTTGTGATGTTTGTCATATTTGAACTCATAAAGATGAGTCTTTCTGACTCCAGGGCCAGTGTTATATCACTGTGCCATCTAGTTGCCCAATTTCAATCATTCAGGAATAATGGTAAAAAGTCTTTGAGCAGTCAAAATAGGCTTCAGAAAATCTGTTCACTGAAGTTCATTTATGTTAGTCATAGGAACACTCTTCTGACCTCTAAACAGAACCTACTTATTATTACTTTGGGCTCGATTCTAGCAGGTTTCATTACCTCGTATTCTAGTCCACACTAGCTTAGGATAAGTAAATTAGAAAATGGAAGTATCACTGCTAGAAGTAGATATAACTGTCTTGGACAAAAAGCAACAATTGATAGCTTGAAAATAAAGAATAAAATAGAAAAACAAACAGAAAATTCAAAGGCATAGCACCCGAAGGTCCACAAATACAAGAACTAACTGATATTAGTTTCAATAGTTTCAGTGTTTCATGTATTACATGTAACACAATACAATAATTCATTTCAGGATGATAATCTTGAGCCATGGAAATATTAAATTATATTCACTTTGCTATTTGTAAAAGGCATTCTTATAAAAAATATATTCTTTATAAGAAGACAGGAAAGGTACAATATTGTTTATAGGAATTTCTATAAAAATGAATAAAATTTGGCAGAAAATCCCATTTACTGATGAAACAAGATGATATTATGATAGTATCATAGATTCAGAGCTGGTTATCTGGTTCAGTCCCCTCATTTTACAGATGAGGAAACAGAGCTTATTAAGTAACTTGCTAAGTAACTTAACTAAAGTCATCCAGGTAGTAGTGGGTGGTAGAGTGGAATTCAAACCCCAGATTACATACACACACGCATGCACGCACGCACACACACACATCTGAAAAGTCTTTTTTTGGAATAACCAATGTAGAATTCATATTTTTAATGTGCTTAATCATCTTTTGATAGACTATAACGGCTTTCCTGGAGCCCTGATCCAATCTATTAACCAAATAGACATTTTGGCAGGCATACCAATTTAGAAAATGAATATTATATTAGGATAGACAGAGGGGCTCCATATATTAAGAAAACCCATATTTAGGCAACTTTTAAAAAAAGTGTTTGGTTGATATTATGTTCTTACCATTCAAGCTCGTGAGAGTTTGTCCTTGAATATTATCTAGTTGGTTAATGAAGTGACTTTTGTCTTTGAGAGGATGGAAGGAAAGCTTAGATATCTGATTTAATACAAGTGGCTGACAATTTATGAACAGTTTATGCTACAAAAGATGATTTTGTAAATTGGGCAGTTGGAACACAGGATACATTTTTACCATATAAACAATGCTGTAAATGATAATTAAATTCCCAGATTAGCCTGCAACAAATTATTCAACTCATAATGTAATTGTGCTACTAATTTAGGTAATGGGTTTGGAGGAGAAAGCAATGAAAGAAAGGGAAAAAGAGATTTACTTCACCCCTTCTTGAATATTAAGTAGATAGTGAGCAAAAGTCTGAAAGAGTCAAAATATAATTTTGACATCCTTCCTCTTTTCTTTCACATCCATTTATGGCTTCCTCTCCCCTTTTCTTCAGTCTTTTAAGCACTTCAGGTCACATACTACATACAACCATAATCTCTCTGTAGTTCCCATTCCCACTTCATTCAGACATCACCTGTTCTTCCTCAGATGCTCCAAAATTACCTATCCTTCTTCCTTTTCATCAGAATTGCCATCCTCTCAGTATAGATTACTGCCAAATATTAGGAGGAAAACATTCTAATCAAATTAATTTATATTACTATCGGAAGAATTGATATCTTTAATTTTCCTAAAATATTTGCATTTTTCAAAAAAGTGTTAATGCAAATGAACTTCTAACTGATAGAATTTCAGGAAGTGCAAAATTAAATAAAAAGTTTCAGGTAATGTGTGAGATTGTTATCTAAATTCATTTCTGGGTCACTTCATCTGGAGGCCCAACTTGTCTTGAGCATCAACTCCCCTGTTTCCTGCTTCACCCCTGCCCTGTCTCTGTGTCTCTGTCTTTGTCTGTTGTTTCAAAATCCAAAAGATTCTCTAAATCCGAGGTTCTCTAAAACCTTGAGGTTTTCTTTGAACCTTTATGGAAGTTAAAGTAGGGGTTTTGGTGTTATTAAGGAGCAAAGGTCAAGATCAACATTTAAATGTATGTATAAAAAATTTGCAAGTCATGTGTTTATATTTACCCAGGGTGACTTTCATAGTGTGTATTGGCCATATTAAAACAATACTTCTGGGGCAGAAGATCTAGGCTGCTGCAAAACTGAAATTAAAGGACCATCTCTTTTGGTGCATGCTGAATTGAAAATAAAATTCAGACTTGGTTATAAATTTGCAAAAAAAAGCAGGAATGCTTGACTTTGAGTCATTGAGTCTTTACAGACCTCCAGTGCTTGTCGCCCATTGTACTCATGGATCCCTTTAAAGTTGGGAAGTTTTTTCCATATCTAGAGCTTAAATTTATCTCTTTCATACAACTTTCATTTTCACTCCTATTTCGGCCTAAGACAAAGTCTAATGCCTCTTGCAGGTTGACAGTCCTTCAAATACTAGAATATTCTGTCTTCCTTCTCCCCCAGCTATCTCCAATCATGTGCTCTCCTCTAAGCTAAACATCCCCAATTCTTTCAACCAATCCTCATATAACATAAATTTGAGTCTCTTTACTATCCTAGCTGTCATTTTCTGTTTTCACGTTAGCATTTTCAGTGTCCTTCTTTAAATGGGATATTTTATAAGGGGACCCATATTCAATATCCTGGCTCTACCATGAAATTGTTTTGGGTTTACTTCCCTAAACTTCAGTTTCTTCACCTTTAAAATGAGGTGGTTGAACTAGACCAGAGATACTCAGACTTTTTTGGTTTCAGGATCCCTTTGCACTCTTAAAAATTATTGAGGATGTGGATTATAAGTTTACCACATTAGAAATTTAAATGTCCAAAACATTTATTTACATCTATTTAATTCGTGTAAATGGAAATACTAAGCACATTACATGTCAACCTAAATAACTTTCTATGAAAAATAACCATGTTTTTCAAAACAAAAAATTAAGAAGTGGCATTGTTTTACTTTTTTTTTTTTGTTGCAAATCTCTGATTTAATAGAAGAGAATTATATTCTCATATTTGTTTGTGCATCCAGTCTGATATTATATATTCTTTTGGTTGAAGTACATGAAGAAAATATGACTGAAAAGGGAGGAGGATTTTAATAGGCAAATAAAATCTTAGTATTATTATGAAAATAGTTTTAATGTTGAGGCTCCCAGGGTCCCAGGGAAAACTGGGGTCTGAGGACCACTCTTTGAGAATTACTAGATTAGATGATCTCTAAGGTCTCTTCCAAGTCTGATGATTTAGAATGCCCTCGTTTCTATATGCTATGGGCCATTCACTGTGTCTACCCTTACCCCATACTTAAATGATATAGATAGCAGGTGAAAAAAGGAAAATCTCATTTATCAACCAGTTAACTGTGTGTAATTTTCACATGCTATCACTGCTGTGTTAGTGGGGAGGCAACCTGGTAGAGTCAAGGGGAAGTAAATAAATAATGTATAGTGCCTACTATGCATAGTGCCAAGTGCTTTCCAAATATGATCTTATTTGAGAAAGTGTTATAGTGGAAAGAGTCAGAAGATCTGAATTCAAGTTCAAATTCAGACTGACATTTAGCAGCCATGTGACAAACTCTTATTAAGTCTGTGCCTCATTTCCCTTGTCTGTAAAATAGAGATTATAATATTTGTACTACCTAGTCGATAAAATTGTAGTTAAGAAAGGGTTTCGTAAGCCTTAAAGTCCTTTATAACATTTAGCTTTTGTTTGTGAACTTTCAAGTGGTTTTAAAATATGATGATTAATTATTAATTATTAGATTAGTTATTAATATTGTTATTACTGTGAGAGCTGTTATGCATTTGAAGAGGAGTTTCATTGTAGATCAGATCAAGCAGTTATGCTATTTTTTCAAACTGTTTTAAGGTATTTCACAAAAACTCCAAGAAGAGTCAGCTTCTTTGTCATTTTAATTCTCAGATTTAGTTGATGTTCTCCCGGAAAGTGAATGGTATTCTCCTAGAGGCAAATATTAATGCTTATACATTAGTATTGAGAACTCTCAGTATGTAAACTCCTTCCATCAATGCAAATAGGTCAGCGGTTCTTACGTTGTAAGGGTTTGAGTCAGGACTTGAATTCAGCTTGTCTCCAAAGCCCTACTCTCTACGCATTATTTCAAACTTCCTTTTCAGATATGACTAAATAGTTTAAAAAATTGAGATAATAAATAAAAAATATATTTGAAAATTTTTGGCTAATGTAAATCTGACCAACATATTAAAATGTATTTTATTTCAATATTTTATTACGATTTCATGGGTTCTTAATCTTATGACGCTGTACTGTTCAGTAAAAGGGAAAGATTCTATTGGGTTTTTAAAATTAGAAACCTTTCCTAGTGCTTTGCAATCACTGTTGTTTGCACAAATAATTTCAGCATCTATTCATTGTCTGAATTATTCCTTGTGGGTTTCCTTTCTGTTCGGAACCAAATTCTGTTACTTTCTTATTCATGATTATGTTTCCTGAATTTATAAAGAATCAGAATTTGTCTTTAGTAATTGAATGAGTAAAAGTATTTAAAGTGGGATTAAATTACCCGATAATCATTTACTGGAATCTTGTAGATGAATAATTAATTAGCCCAATTTTGCTTTTTGTTTTAAAGTCTATGAAAAATACCCCTGATTTTACAGAGGGGTGAGAAAATTTAACTTCTCAGGAAAATGGCAGGTAGAAGAGAATTGTTGTACCGTAAAGACTGTAAAGAGACCATTTGGATTTGTTGTAGAGAAATTCCCTGTCAGGCGAGAACTCTTTGAGAGCAGGACCTCGTGTTTTGTTTGATTATTTTAGTTTTCATGTTGTATTTTTATATCTCCAGGGCTTAGCGCAGTGCCTGGCACATGAAGAACACTTAAATTCTTGTTGATTTGACTGGCTTCCAGCTCTTAAAATTCTGTGAATTGTGGAAATGGCTTGGTAATTAATAAAAGAAAGATTAAATCTGAATAAATCAAGGAGGGAACAGGCTTCAAATTAAGAAGTTATTTTTCACTTAATATGATTTCTTTGGGGACTGTCACTGAAAATTGAGGAGATATAGCATAGAATGCTTACAAAATAATCTACATTATTTGAGTCTTTAATTTCTTGGCAAAATCCCAAATTCATCTGAAGATTACTTCTTCAATACTTATAAGTCATGGCTCAGAGCTCACAGCTCTGAGCTCACATGGATCAAACTGGGAGGTTTGTCAATAAATAACCTCTTGGCTCCTGTTTACTGTCTCACAGAATAATCCTGGGAACACCTGTATTTACCCCATTTCTAGCTCTCATCTAGGTATCTTCAGTTCTCTTTTAAGCACTAAGCTAACGAGGCATGGAATATAGAACACACTTATTATTCATAATAAGAGCTATAGAAAAGACTCATATGACACCCCAGAGAGCAAGGGTGTTTAACCATTTGTCATGTCATGGACTCCTTTGGCAGTCTGGTGAAACCTATGGACCCCCTTTCAGAATAATAGCTTTAAATAATTGAAGGAAAGGCAGAATTTTAGTCGGAGATGAGTGAAAATAAAGATATATTTTGACCCCCTTTCAGAATAATGTTTTCAAATAATTGAAGGAAAGGCAGAATTTTAGTTAGAGATGAGTGAAAATAAAGATATATTTTTTCTCATTCAAATTTATGGAATCACTGAAAAAGGATGCCAAGTTAAGAACCTCTGCTATCAAGGGACAAGAAAAAAATTCCTGAGTCAGACACCCTCCACAATATTCTGTAGATAACTATACACAGAAGGCAGCTATAAAGGCATTTTCCTCTTCCTGCTATAGCCAATGGACTTGTCCATTCACTCTTAGTCAAGTTAGGTGGAGCAAATTCTATTTACCTCTTTCCTGCTTCTGGGTTCAAACAGAATTCCTTCTTTAAAGAAATCACTTCCCACTAAATTTTTTTGGAGCTGGTCATAATGGGGAATCCAATAACAATAACCCCTACAATACTTTCCATTCTCTTTTCTGCCTCTTGTCATTCTTCCGACACCAATCAGATGAAGGAACAATGCTGGTAGGTAACTGCTCCCAGCAAGGTTGACACCATACCAAAGGACCCCCATCCCCACCCCATTTTATTATACCTCAGTGTACTTCAACCCATTTGTAACTTAATAGATAGTTTTCTCTAAATTTATCCTTGTGGTTCTTGCATTATAGACATAGAGGCTATCACCTGGCTCATATACTCAGCCTTTCCAGTCAGATTGGAACTTCCAGAGTTGAAATATCTTGATTTTTTGAGAATTCAGTTGTCTCCATGCAAAACTGAGAGATCAGAACAGAGCTATTGTTATAAGAGACTTTCATATATACAGGAATGATTTAATGGGAACGAGTAAAAGACATAATTAGGTGAGCCAGGTTTGAATTCATCTTCCTATTTATTTTCTGAATGATCTCTGGCAAAGCCATGGTACATTGGAAGGAATATTGGATCTGGAGTCAGATGACTTGGGTTTGAATTCTGATTCTGTTGCTTGCTGCTTGAGTGACATCACTTAGAGTTTTTTTCTGAAGTCCTTTCCAGACCAGCATTTATGATTCTTTAATACTACATCATTTAACCTCTAGCCTTCAGTTTTCTCATCTATAAAGTAAGGGGTTAGACTGGATCACCACATGTAGTTCAAAATCCTCTGAATTTCTTCATGCTTTTAGGGAATACAAAAATACATAGAATGCACTGCATAGTTAGGAGAAAGAACAAACATGAGAAAAAGATATAGAGTACAATTAAGCCAGTTATTGAAACCAAAGAATGGGGAATGGTTGGAGGAAAAGACATTAACACAGGTCATAACCATTTCTTAAAGAAGTGTAACCAATGCAGATTAGTTGCTACAAGGAAGAGACCAAAAGACCCTAAAAAACACTTCAGCCAGCAAACCACTTGTTTAGCAGAGATAGGACAGCTAAGACCAACCTGAGTTCAGAATAGCAATTTGCTTATAAAATCTTTTCAGAAGATGTTAAATAATCCTACTAATTGCTTTTAATTAATTAACCAATCTATTAATAAATAGATTAATAGAACAATAAGAATCAATAGAAGAAAAAAGAATTTTAAAGATAGTCTGGAGAAACATTCAACTAAACAAAGCCATTCCAAGGGTATTTAAGAATGAAGCTAGGAAAAGGATAAAAACAGACCCAAAGAATGGAAAAAAAAATTAATATTTCTTTAATTAATTTTTCCATCACTGCAATGGAGCCACCATATTTGTACTCTTAACATCAAAGTCCTCAATAAGGTGTAGAAGGAAATGCAAATGGTACCAAAGAAAACAAAAATGGGGAGAGCCACTGAACTAAACCAAGAGGGGAAAAAGGAAATCTATGCTAGAGGCAAGATGATGTTGAGGCTGTTGAAGAATCATTTCTTAAGGTAGCATGGTGTGGTGGAAAGTACACTCTAGAATCAGTGGACCTGAGTTCAGATACTGCATATGGCACTCACTGCTTTTATGACCTTGGACAAGTCATTTAGCTTTCCTGGGCCTCCATTTCCTCATATTATAACTCCAAAATGGTGAACCCCTTTCATCTGGTAAATAAAGGAGGAGAAGATACCAAAGATATCTATTGGGGGAAAATATGAAAGGAAAGATAGGAATGAAAAAAACTTCAGATGTTAGCTACTGCTGTTCAAAAGAGGCTACTGAAAGAATGCCAGTAACTGTTGACTGTCATCATCTTTATCTTTTCTACAAAATTTGTTTGAGAATAATACACAGACATACATATTGAGGGCATCCTTGATGAAGGAATGAGAAAGGAGCTAAAAGGCCACATCTTTACAGTTATGCAACTGACTAAAAGATGGAGTGTATAAGATCACACTTGACTTATTTCTTGAGGAGAAAAACAAGCATTTGATTTCGTACAGCTTAAATACTCTCTTCTAACAGCATCTCTCCTGCTCTTCTCCTACTCCTCTCCTTCTCCCCTTTTTTTTGTGGTTTCATTGGTGTAAGGAATTCCCAGTGTGGTTTTTAGACAGTCACTTCCCCTCTCTAAATTTTAGTTTTCTCATCTGTAAAATGAGAGAGTTTGACTGGTAATAGTCCATGACCTTATGTTTATATATGTGCCATACCATATGGGAGGTGCTAGGTGGTGCAGTGGATAGAGTGCTGGGCCTGGAGTCAGGAAGACGAGTTCAAGTTTGGTCTCAGATACTTCCCTAGCTGTGTGACTCTGGGCAAATCACTTACCCTTTGTCTGCTTCAGTTTCCCTATCTGCAAAATGGAGATGATCATTTCTACCTTTCAGTGTTGTTGTGAGGATCAAATGAGATAGTAATCATAAAACACTTAGTACAGTGCCCGGTGCATAGTAGGTCCTAAAAATTGGTTATTGACTTGATTTGATTCCAAAGTCAGTTCCATCATGAACATTCTATGAGCTTATATTTATGTATGTATCATTCCCCTTTCCTATCTAGACTATAAATTCCAAGATAGCTCTTAAGAGTTCCATAAGATTATATGGAAAAGCAACAGGATGTAAAGAACCCTGGACCTGGGGTCAAGTGGGAGCTGGATTCCAATCCTGACTCAGAAACTTGCCAGCTGTGCGACCATGAAATGTCACTTTTTTATTGAGCTTTGGTTTCCTGATCTATAAAATGGGAGTAATGGTATTTGTGGTATCTGTCTCACAGGTTTTGTATACGTGAGTGTGTGTATGTGTGTGTGTGATGACCAAGTTAGATAATGTATGTAAAGAACTTTTAAAACTTGAAAATAATGTATAAATATCAGTTATTGATAGAACTCATCTATATGTCTCTTGCAGCATCCAGTGTTTGGTGTTTAGTAGAGGTGCAAGAGTGCTTGTCAAGCAAACTCAACTTATATATACTGTTTGGAGGACTTAAGTGGGGAAGTCTTTGTAGCGAGATACTGATATTAAAATGAAGACAAGCATGCAGGCACCCCGCTAGTGTGAAAGCCTGTGGGATCTGCCTCTCTTACCTGACCGCATCGGTAGCAGGGAATTTGGCCCATGCCCAAGCACTTCCAGCTGTGTTGGGACTCGTGGGGAAGCTGTTGCTACTGATAGAAAAGCTGATTTATGATACTAATCCCACAATTGTAGGCTGCACCTAAAATTTGTATAAATTAGACTTGAGCTGTGGCCTGTATTTGGATGAAAGTCCATTAAGACTTTACTTTTGAATTTTCTTCATCGTGGCTTTAGAAGATGTAATGTTGATTGAGGTAATTCAAGAAAAGAGGGTATTGTCCGAACTCCGGATTGAATTACAAACTGGTGGCTGGAGTTGACAGGAAATATTGTGTTGTAACAATGACTGGTAATTTGTATGCATTTAAAACCATCTCCTCTGGAATTCTAGGAGCTTCTGTCTATTTTTTCCTTTTAAAGATTTTTAATTTTCTAAATTTGATTCTACCTTCATACTATCCCTTACATAATGATAATAACTACCATTTATATAGCACCTACTATGTGCCAGACACTGTCCTACTAATGTGCTTTATATTCATTTGGTCTTCACAATAATCCTGGGAGAGAGATGCTATTATTTTCTCTATTTTACAGATGAGGAAATTGAAGCAAACAGGTTAAGTGACTTGCCCAGGGTCACACAGAGAATAAGGGTCTAAGAACAGATATGAACTTAGGTCTTCCTGATTCCAAGCACAAGACTATCCACAATAGCACTTAGTTGCTCAGTTCCCTTCCAACATCTTTCCTCTCAATATTCCCCACTGTTACCATCCTAGTTTATATCTTCACTCTAGATTCCTATAGACACTATAGACTCCAAACAGATGCAGTAATGTATAGGAAGTCCTTTGAGAGCTTAACGTACTGGACACATGTCAGTCATTATGGTTCCTGAAGTTATTGTTATTTTTCAGTCCTGTACCACACTACTCCCTCCAATACATTCTTTTTACTGTGACCAGATTTGGTTTCTCAAAATCTGTTTTTCTTCTGAATAAAGTTCAGTCATTGGTCTGTTTCAAAGCACGCCGCAACCTGACATCATCCACCTTTCCAGCTCTATCTCCCATAGCGCTTTAGGCAAACTGGACTGCTCACTGTCCCATATGCATGACTCAGGCTTGGCTGCTGATAAGGCTTTGCTTTTCTTGTGCTGCTCTCTGTGTCTATAATGTCCCCTTTCCATCATTTGCCTTTTGAAATCCTATCTGTTCTTTCAAGCTTAGCTTAAATGCCTACTCTTGCACTAAGTATTCCCTGATCTTTCTCAGTCAGTAATGATATTTCCTCTTCTAAGTCTCATGGAACACTTTATTAACAACACTATTATGCAATTATGTATTATTCTGAATTATTGCTATCTATATATGTCTCTTACTCCTCTGTTAGACTTGAACTCCAGAAGAGCAGGGGATTCTGTTTTATCTAGTCTTTGTGCTTTCCCTAGACCAGTGTTTTGTACATGATAGGCAGCAATTGCTTGGTTGAAACAGGGAACCAATGAAAAACTTGAATATGTTCATTAAGGAAAATATTCGGTTTCTTTTTCTTCTCTTATTGCTGAAACTAATGTTTCTAGTACTATATTGAATAACGGTGGTGACAATGGACATTCTTGTTTCACCCCTGAGCTTACTGGAAATATCAACTTCTTTGTTTATCTTCAATTAGTGATCCCATCATTCTTCATGAGAAAAACATTTAATGAACATCTGATATGTTCATATATGCCACAGCGATGCCTATCCTAGAATTCTCTTATAAATATATAATTTTAACTTTTTTCAGTCTTTAATTCAACATAGATTTGTTGAGTGCCTGCTATGTACATGTAGGAAACTGTTCCAGGTACTGGGGATATAAAGATGAAAAACCACATAGTCTTGGACCTCAATCTTATAGAGGAATGGAGCAATCTACAATCTGTCATTTAAGTTAGAAATACCTTAGCATAGGAGAGATAAAAAAGGTGGCTTTAAAGAGAAATTGGTTTTAACTGGGAAACTCAGAGAAGGTTTCAGGAAGGAAGTGGTATCTGAGCTGGACTTTCAAGGTGGTGATGGATGTTGTTAATAGGAAGAGATTCAGGGGAAATTCA
Source organism: Notamacropus eugenii (assembly GCF_028372415.1). Taxonomy (NCBI): domain Eukaryota; kingdom Metazoa; phylum Chordata; class Mammalia; order Diprotodontia; family Macropodidae; genus Notamacropus; species Notamacropus eugenii. The sequence goes on along the minus strand of NC_092873.1, from coordinate 230,912,114 downwards.
TTTCAGTAATGCATGATACAAAGACATCTGTGTGTGTTCATCCTTTGTTGCTGAAGAAGACCATGCCATCAAAGAAATAATGACATGACTTGCACTTGACTTTCTTTTGAGTGAGGGAGGGCTGTGTGCAGGTCACCTGCCTCACTTCTCCTCCAGAGCCATCTGAATCCAGTGATCAGATATTCATCAGGATGACTAGAGATGACCCAGGATGAGGCAATTGGGGTTAATTGACTTTGCCCAAGGTCACACAGCTAGTGAGTGTCAAGTGTCTGAGGTGAGATTTGAACTCAGGTCCTCCTGACTCCTCCACTGGTGCTCTATCCACTAGCTGCCCCACAAAGATACATAAGCAGTAGAGGGCAGAATGAGAATAATGAATAGGAAGTACTTCAAAATTCTTCTAGTTTAGTATCTGAGAAGGGAAATACGAAATAAAGCTCTGCAAATAAGTTGAAGCCTCATTGTTGAGGCTAAGGCTAATGTAGTTTTGTTTGTTTGTTTTTGTTTTTAATTCTGTAGGTGATGGAGAGCCATTGAAGATCTTGTGATCTCATACCAGGAAGATTATTTGGCATTAGTTTGAAGGATGTGTTAGAGAGAGTCTAGAGACAGAGAGACCAGTTAGAAGCCTACTTAGGAAGTAATGAAGGCCTCAAATATGGTGGAAGCCATGGAAACTGAGAGGAAAGGATGGGTGTAGGACTTCTTTCAGAGGCAGAATTGATAGACTCAACAACTTATTAAACGTGGGTAGTATAGGAAATGAAAGAGTCAAGAAGATCTGAGGAAGGTTATGAGGAGAAATGGAACACACCAGTAAAAAATGTGCTCAATATGACCTATATAATTTCCTTGCTCCTAAACCTGGAGAAATTGCTATGGTACCTTCTAGCTTGAACATTCCTATAATTATGTGACCTTTTATAACGCTCATGTTATAACATTTTATAACATTTCTTTAAATGCTATCAGTCTCATTTTAAACAGGATCTTAAATCATCCAAATCAAACAGGATAGATTTGGAGTTACAATGGCACAAAAGGATTCTCGTGACCCATATGTTGTAGTTATAGTTTGCCATATTCAGGCATTTCCTTTTTTATGCAAAATACCTCCAGTACTATGAATACCTTATACTTTGTAACATTTTAGTCAAAACACCTTGAGTTGAATTCGTCTGTGATCATTAACAGCCCATGAGATAGAAATGATTTCTGCTGTTATTACAAATATTTTATAGGTGAGAAAACTGATGAACACTGAGCTTAATCAACTTGCCTAGGATCCAGTTCTTTAGACTCATACCTGAATGTTCTTTGCTTAAACTTTTGGTTGTAAATACTTTTGTTGTTTAGTCATTTCAGTTATATCAAATTCTTCATGACTCCTTTTGGGGTTTTCTTGGAGAAGATATTGGAGTGGTTTGTCATTTCTTTCTCCAACTCATTTTACAGATGAGGAAACTGAGGCAAACTGGGTTAAGTTAACTTGCTCAGGGTCCTACAGCTAGTAGATGTCTGAGGCTGGATTTGAACTCAGGTCTTCCTGACTCTAGGCCCAACCCTCTATTCACTACATCACCTAGCCACTCATTATTTAAACTTAAAATCAGGATAACAGAAAGTGAAGTGATTTGTGCCACAGTCTGCCAACCTCCTACCATCATGTCCATTTTCTTTTGATTCAACTGTATATATAGGAAAAAAGACAGGCAAACACAAAGGTTAGGTCATTATTTGTGGAAGAGTTCTTTGGAAATTCATATAAAGTAGGAGACTGTTATTTTGATGTGTATTTTTAGTTTTTACTAGTTTTGATGAGATGAGTGGAGTAGAGCAGTAAAGAAAATAGTAAATTAAAAAATACTACCTACTTTCCTGGAAAGAAGGGGGAAGAAAGGAGGCTAGTATGAGAAAAGAACTATACGAACAGAACATTGGTATGGAAGTGTGACCTGAGAGTTAATATTAATATTAGTATTAGTTATAAAGAATTTTTAAATGGACAAGATATAATTAGACAGAATTTTGTTTTTAAAGGACGAAGGCATGATGTCTGCCATAATAATGAAAGAACTTTTTTTTAAAAACTAGTTTTGATACCTAATAAACGGAATCAACTTGTGGATATTGACAGACTTTTGATCTTTGGCTTGAAGTCTGTGTGGCAATAATCATATCCCCTCTATATATGTGTAAAAATATAGTACCAGTTTCAACGGGAAAATTCTTTTTATTATGGAAAGAAAAGGGATCCAGCAAACAGAAAGAACATTTGACTATTCAGATTTTGTGGAATTGAACCACTCCTTTTTCTCCCTCATACTCCCTGATTTGATGCAAATTCTAATTTGGATTTTAAACTTAGAAAAGGGAGGACAAGTCAAGGTGTGATGAATAGCTTATTTCTATGATTTTATGTTGTGTCTGCCCCAATAGAATGTAAGCACTTGAGGGCAGGAGCTTTCATTTTTGTCTTTGTATTCCAGCCTAGCATAGTGCCTTCCAAATAGTAGACACTTAATAAATACCTATTGGATTAAAATGAATTGAACTAGGACAAGTAGGTTCTAGGTGGTGCAAATAAATGAAAGACTCTGTTACATGTGTACTTAATAATAATGATTGCTCAAGGTTTGTAAGGCATGTATTTATGCCTTAAAAGGTATAAATTTATTATATTATTTATATTCATTTTAATAAATTTAATTTATTTAATAAATTTAGTAAAATAAACATTAATTTATATAAATATAAATATTTATATTTATTTATATAAAATTATATATATATTTATTATAAATTATTTCCCCAAGGTCACATAGCTTTTAATTATCCGAGTCAGGATTTCACCTCAAGTCCAGTGCTCTATTCATTCTGCTATGTTTTGTGTGTTGTACCCTTGTTTATGATTATTGTTATTTAATAATTTTAGAGCAGTCCTTGGGTATTGTTTATTGAAATATCTCAAACTAGTCTTCATAGCATTTGTAAGGGTACAGTGCTGATGGCCCAATTACTAAGGAATGGATGATCTAAGAATGAATGGATAATGTTGTCATCCTGGGTATGCCCCGTTGTAGAAGAGTAATTCTGTAAATTATTTACTAAAAAGGGGAAGCACTGAAGAATGAGGTCTTCTGTATGCTTGCTGGCCCCAGACGTTACAACAACAAGACATTATTATAGCTTGAATGTAGTTTCAATAGTTGAGAGATACTCTCCCACATCCTGTTTCATCACAAATATTTATTGTTTTATTCACCAGTTCTCCACCCGCCTTGTAGGCCCTTGTGGTTACTGTCATTCATCCAGGAGAGCTAGGGAATTGCCTCTTGCAGTATGCAGTATCTGACTGGGACAGGGACGGGCCCATGGAATTGAATGACATTCAGTTTTGTTCTGCAGTCCTCTATCCACACTCTTTTGGTGACTTCATTCCCTCACATGGGCTCACTTATTACCAAAGGTCACCCAAAGTATATATCTAGTGCTAATGTTTCCCTTGAGCTTCGGTCCATCATCTCTAACTCCATTTCCATCTTGCTATATGATTAGTGTCTTAAATGGAACTTCCCTGGAATGAGCTCATCATCTCCCTATCCCCCACCTCCCTCTTTTCTGATGACAGCACCATCATCATCTCCATTATGGATGCTTGAAACGTTAGAGTTATTTTTTAAACTTCTTTTTCCCTCACTACCCTCATTTCAATAAGTTTCCAAGTCTTGCCGATTCTACCTCTGAAATAGCCGTCTGATCCATCCCCTTCTTTTCAGTTCCATTGCCATACTTATCTTTTAGTTTCTCATCAAATCAAATGAGATGTTATTTATAAAATATTAAGCATAGGGCCCAGTACATATTAGGATCTTTATTTTTTTAAATTATTTTTCTAAAAATATTTCTTCTTAATTACATATAAAAAACAATTTTTAACATTCATTTTTTTAAATTTTGGGTTCTAAATTCTCTCCCTCCTCTCCCCCCTCATTGAGAAGGTAAGCAATTTGATATAGGTTATATATGTGCAGTTATGTAAAACAGATTTCCATATTAGTCATGTTGTGAAAGAAATGCAGACAAAAAACTCCAAGAAAAATAAAGTTTATTTTTAAAAATTAATTGTTTTGTTTTCAGTTTTCCACAATCACTTCCATATGTCTTAGATTTTCTGCCCCTTCCTTCCCCTTCTCTCCCTGAGACAGGATGCAATCTTATATGGGTTCTACACATACATTCTTATTATACAAAGTTTCATATTAGTCATGTTGCAGAGAAGAATTAACATGAATGGGAGAAACCAGAACAATTTTAAAAACGCATGATTTTTATCTGCATTCAGACTCCATCAACTCTTTCGCTGGAGGTGGATAGCATTTTCCATCATAGGTCCTTTGGAAGCATCTCAGATCTGAGATATAGCTAAGTCATTCACAGTTGTCATCGTACAATATTGCTGTTACTGTACACTGTTCTCCTGGTTCTCTTCCTTTCACTTTGCATGAGTTCATGTAAGTCTTTCTAGGTTTTTCTGAAAGTATCCTGCTGGCCATTTCTTATAGTACAATAGTATTCCAACACAATCACATACCACAATTTGCTCAGCCATACCCAATTGGACATAGAGGACATCCCCTCTATTTCCAATTCTTTGCCACCACAAAAAGAGCCGTTATAAATATTTTTGTACGTATGGGTCCTTTTCCTTTTTTTTTCTTTTTATCTCTATGGTAGTAGTATTAGCAGCAGTATTTCTGGGTGAAAGGGTATGCCCAGTGTGCCCTTTGGTCACAGTTCCAAATTGCTCTCCAGAATGGTTAGATCATTTCACAACTCTATCAACAATGCTTTAGTGTTCCAATTTCCTCATATCACCTCCGATATTTGTCATTTTCTTTTTCTGTCATATTAGCCAATCTAATAGGTGTGATGTGGTACCTCAAGGTTGTTTCAATGTGCATTTCTATAATCAATAGTGATTTAGAGCATTTTTCATATGACTATAGATAGCTTTGATTTCAATTGAAAACTGTCTTTTCTTGCCCTTTGACCATTTATCAATTGGGGAATGACTTGCATTCTTATAAATCTGACTCAGTTCTTTACTTATTTGAGAAGGGAGGCCTTTATCAGAGAAACTTGCTGTAGAAACTTTTACACAGTTATGATTATTCTGTATTTCCTTCTGTCCTATTTTCTCACCATTTATCCTTCTTTATTTTTAAAAATTAATTGATTTGTTTTCAGTTTTCTACAATCACTTCCATAAGTCTTAGATTTTTTTCCCCTTCCCTCTCTCCTCCCTCTCTGAGACAGCATGCAATCTTATATGGGTTCTACACATACATTCTTATTTTACACATTTTCATATTGGTCATGTCTCCTTTCATCTTATATCTCTTCAAAAGTGTTTTGCTTCTGACCAGAGCCTCCTCCAATTCCCCCTCCTTTTTAGCAGCACCCTACTTCTCTTATGCCTTTCTCTTTCTACTTCCCTGTGGGGTTTCTATTCCTAACTGAATGTATATGTTATTCCCTCTTTGACCCAGTTGTAAGGAGAGTAAAGTTCAAGCATTGTCCAACACACTCCCCTCTTTACCTTCCACTGTAAAAACCTTTTCACATCTTTTTTATACCTCATTCTACATTTTCCTTCTTTATTCTCCGAGTGCATCCCTTTTTTTCACCCCTTAATTTTATTATTATTTTTAAAATATCATCCTATCATAGTCAACTCATGTCTGTGTCCCCTGTCTAGGTATATTCCTTCTAACTGCCCTAATGCTGAAGTTCCTAGGTTACAAGTATCATCTTCCCACGTAGAGAATCCCTTATAATTTCTATTTCTTGTTTACGTTCTAAAACTTCTCTTGAATCTTGTCTGTGAAAGTAAAATTTTCTAGTTAGCTCTGATCTTTTCTTCAGGGATGCTTGAAAGTTCTCCATTTCAATTAAATATCCATTTTTCCCTTGGAGGATTATACTCAGTTATACTGGATAGGTGATTCTTGGTTCTAAGCCTGTCTTTGCTCCTTTTCTCTCTGGAATATTATATTCCAAACCCTCCAGTCCTTTAACGTAGAAGATGTCAAATCTTGAATTATTCTAACTGTGGCTCCATGATATTTGAGTTGTTTCTTTCTGGCCACTTGCAATATTTTCTCTTTGACAGGGGAGCTTTGGAATTTTGGCTATAATATTCCTGGGAGTTTTCATTTTGGGATCTCTTCCAGGAGAAGATTGGTGGATTCTTTCAAATTTCTATTTTAACTTTTGGTTCTAGGATGTCAGGACAGTTTTCCTTGAAAATTTCTTGAAATGTGATGTCTAGACTCTTTTTTTAAAAAGTCATGTTCATTGAGTTGAATAACTCTTAAGTTATCTGTCCTCAATCTATATTCAGGACAGTTGTTTTTCCAGTGAGATATTTCATATTTTCACCTAATTTTTCATTCTTTTGATTTTGTCTTTTTGTTTCTTGATTTTCATTAGCTTCCACATAGTCAGTTCTAATTTTTAATGCATTATTTTTTTCAAGGAGATTTTTGTACCTCCTTTCCCATTTGGTCAATTCTACCTCTTAAAAATTTATTTTTTGGTGAATTTTTGTAAATAATTTTCCATTTGATCAATTCTGCTTTTTAAGAAGTTCTTCTCTTCTGTGGATTTTTATATCTCTTTTACCATTTGTCCTATTCTGTTTTTTAAGGTACTATTTTCTTCAATTTTTTTTTTTTTACCTCCTTTACCAAGCTGTTGACTCTTTTTTTCATGATTTTCTTGCATTGTTCTCATTTCTTTTCTCAATTTTTCCTCTACTTTTATTATTTAGTTTTTGAGCTCTTCCAGGAATTCTTTTTGGACTTGAGACCAATTCACAGTTTTCTTTGAGGCTTTGGATTGAGCTTTTTTGATTTTGTTGTCTTTTTTCCAGTTTGTGCTTTGATCTTCCCTGTCGCCATAGTAACTTTCTATGGTCAGATTCTTTTTTTTCCCCCATTTTCCCCACCTATTTCTTGACTTTTAACTTTATGTTAAAGTTGACTCTGCTACCAGAGAGGCACTGTCCTAAACTTCAGGTTTTTCATGCTGCTATTTTTAAGAGCAAGTTCCAAGAGTCTGTAAGTTTTCAGTTCTTTCAAGGTGGTATAATCTAAGGAGAGGTGTGGGTCATTGCTCTCCTGGCCTGTGATCTGGTTTGTGAGGGACCACAGATGTTCTTTTCTGTCCTGGAACTGTGACCAGGGTCCTCACTCCTGCTTGTGCTCCTCCTTGTCCTGGCGCTTTGACCATGTAACACAGTCCTGCATGCAGTGCCAGCAAAGGGTCTCCCATAATCTCCTTCTGACTCCTTTATCATCTGAGGATTGAGAGCTCCAGAAACTGCAGTTGCTAATCCAGTCATCCCAAGTATTACTGCTAGCTTGCTGGGGCATGGCTTATGCTGGAGCATTCCACTCTTGACGCAGTGAGACAGAAGTTTCCTGATGACTTTCTATATTGTCTTGTCCTGGAAAATTGTTTCGCTGCATCCTTTTGTTGGTTCTGCCACTCCAGAATTTGTTTTGAGGTGTTAAAAGTAGTTTTTAGGGGAATTTGGGAGAGCTCAAGTGAGTCCCTGCCTTTACTTGACTATCTTGGCTCTGTGCCATTCCTCTCAATCCACTAGAATCTTTATAAATCCCTATTCTCTTTCCTAACCCTTTATCACCTCTTAACTAGACTACTGTATTAGCATGTTAACTTGACTTTCTCTTTTTAGCTTCTTCCTTCTCTAGTCTGTCTTTCATATAGCTGTCAAAATAATATTAATGTATAATTCTGCCCATGTCATACTCCTGTTCAAAAACTTCCCTATTGTTCATAAGATCAAACACAAATTCCTTGGTCTGGCTTTAAAGGCTTTTTATAGTATGACTCTAGCTTTTTTTTTAGCCTTATTCACATTATTCCCTTTCGTGCACTCTATTCCAGCCAAACTGGAACACTAGCTGACCCTCTCCTCACCCTGTGCTCTCCTGCCCCCCTAATTCAGGCAGTTCCCTCGCCCCAAATCTTTTGTGACTGAAATCTTTCTTTCCCTGCACAACCCAACTCAGGTTTCACCTTCTCCATAAAGCCTTCATTGATCGCCCCACCTAATAGCGTTCTCCCATTCCTTAAATTCTCTTGGAGCATTTTGTCTGATTTTCTTTTGTCCTATGTCATATTCAGCCTCATCTTGTACTTTTACAAGTGTGTGTACATTCCATAATTCCCTACTAGAGTATAAACTCTTTGAGGACAGACTATCCTAAAAAAGAGTCCTTGTATCCCCAGAGCTTAGCCCCCTGCCTTGCACATAATAGGAATTAATAAACATGGGTTGAATTCAATTGGACAATACTTTCTTATTAAAGTTCTTGTTATCTCAAATACTAGTAAACCAGTCACCAGGCCTTCTGATAGGTGTTCCAACTAGGCAGAGGGAAAATGAATCTCCTCTTGTTTAGAAAAATTAAAGACATTACTGCCCAGAAATGTGATTCTACTGCATTTTAGGAACTCTATACTCACAATAAGAAGAAAACAATGGAGAAGAAAAGTAACTAAGCAAAAAGGCTTGGATACTTTAAAATCAGTTCAGAAATCTTAGGGAGGAAGTTTTCTTGAAATAAATGAATGAAAAGCATTTATTAAGTGCAAAAACTATGCACAAAACATGGTGCTAAGGGCTGAGGGTACAAAAAGGAAACCAAGACAGTCCTTGCTCTTTATAAGCTCACCTTGTAATGGGGGAGATGACACATAAAAAATTTTTCAACCGTAAGTCAAATGGAGAGGCCTCATGGTCTTCAGGTTGTAGTGGCAAATGGTGCAGTTAGTATTCTTTGGGTATAATCTTTTTGCACACATTTTGGTGAGCACTATGTATTACTGTAGTTTTATAGACTACTGTAGGTAGGCAGATTTGTGTGATAAGCTATATACATTTGCATGGTAACCACTATGGGTGATCTGTTTATATGGTAGAGTATGTCTTCATGAAAATGTCTCCTTTTAAATTAAAAATATTGGAAGTATGGCAAGATCCTGATTAGTGTGCATAGAATTCCCTGAAGTAATCAAATTATTCAAATTTATGCTGCATATTTTCATGGGACTGGAACCAATAACCCTATTTTATTTACTTGTAACTTCAATTTGTGTGTATTTGAATACGTGCAAGCACACAGGGAATTATTTGCACTAATTGGGATCTATCTGCATCCAGATGCTTTAATACTTTGAACATATAGTCTCAAGTTCAAAATTTAAATAAATAAAAAAAGAGCCTTGAAGAAAATTGTTCTGCTGTTCTTTTGCAACACAAAATAAATTGTGGAAGAATATAAGCAATAATTATATATTATGTAGGCAATTATAGTTTTAAAAGGGACCCACCCAGTGAACTTTGAGTTTTAGAGTACTCTATAACAAATAAACATAATTTATGTTATCATGAAACCTTATATACATTCTCTATATCAAAAGAGAGAAATATATAACTCATCAGGAAGCACCTCTTTTTTTAGGTTATTACTTTGAACCTGCCCAAGTTTATCTGGCTGTTATTTTGCTGCAATCCTTGGGGCCTGCCTATATAAAATGTATCACCCACCTTTCCTGCTTCCTCCTCCACATGTTCATGCTCTCATCCTTCAAACCAATAGATTCAGTTTCGCTGTTTTGGTTAACACTTAAGTTCATTTAGAGTCAGTTTTTTTTTTTTTTAATGGAACCATTGTGGGAGGGGAAATCATGATGCAGAAATCCTTGTCAGCAGGTTAAAGATTCTGCATAAATAACCAGAATGAAGGATGAGGTGAATTTGTGAGTGGTTAGGAGGCTGCCTCTTGCAGAAAACAGATCTCCAGGTAGGAATACAAAATCTTTATATTTAATTATTTCACCATATTTATTTTTGCAAAAAAAATTAGATCATCATTCACTTTTAATAGGTAATACAAAAATCCTCTGCGTATATAACATTCATATTACTTATTTAGATTCCTAAATTTGTTTTCAGTTGACATTGGCTATTGTTTAAGAAAAAAAGCAGGAAGGCTTTACTGAGTTTTGAAGTGAATTCACAAAGTGGGTCTGCAGTTTTAAAAATAAAACCTCTAAGAGATATGTTTTTGATTGTTGAAGACCATCTGCTTGAAAAAAAAACCATCAGGGAGTAAGACATTATTCAGAATTGTCATTTCAGAAAGAAATTGTTAGAAAACAGTTACTGACTGGAGGATATTGTATATAATTGGTGGCATGTTTGCTAAACCTGAATTATATTTTGTCTCTCTTAAATGCTTCTAGAAAATCCCAAGATTATAAATTAATTTTAACACAAAAGAGAAGGGAAAGTCCACAAGTGTCATACCCTTGGCAATGGGCTCAGGTTGTGACTTACTAAATTTACCAGAGAAAAAATCACTCTGCCAGTAGCTACACCATAATGTTCTCACATGGGGTAAGATTTGTGCAAACTAAATTAAGTGCTGGTTGAGAACAAACTGCAAAAGCTGAAAAAGTTTTAGAATTTTGTTAAGTTATTTGACTGAGGAGAGGAGAGTCCCTCACTTAAAAAAAGGTGTGGCTTTCCTCTCTAGTCTCTGGCAGGTTTACATTACAGTGTATAGAGTTCAAACAAGGGCACTGAGATGAGCAGCTGGTTGATCAGCACTTAGACAAGTGAGTTTTCAAAAAAAGGGTGGTTCCCAGGTAAGGTTGTTTGAGATGAATATCAACAGGTTAAGTATAAATATTCAATAAAGTCTGGTTGAAGCCAAAACACAAGCTATTGGGAAACCCAAAACACAGACTTTGGGTGGAGCCAAAATAAGGTCTAAGTGAGAAGACCTGAAACAGCAGTGTTTTGGGTAGGACATTTTGGATGGAACCAAAACATTCCTTGCAGACATCTCCTATTTCCCTGGAGGGTCACTGAGGTCAGTGTAACATTCTGGGTTTAAACACTATCTGGTCACATAAAGCATGATTCAAACAACAATAATGAGTAAGATTTTCCAAACACATAATATTTTTCCATGTAAGAAAATAGAACAGGTGTGGAATATGCAGATTAAGATGCTGGGGATCTGGAATATTCACTCATGGAGCATGTATCATGCAGTAATTTTTGCCCCCTGTGATAGGAAGTGTAAGAATAAGATGCTCCCTGGAATCTGTCTCCATCTCAGACTACAAAGGTATTACTTCCATAGCAACATAAAGGACCCAGTTCTGTTGGAGGTGTGTATATACTAATGCATTCAGAGCTCAGGGTTGGAAGTGACTTGGAAAAAAACCAACCCTCTAAATCTTGCCCACGCATTTATGTGTATATATATAATAAGGGCTTTGTGTGGGGAGAGCAGAATTTAAGTGCATATACGCTTCTCTCTCCTCTCTAAATGATCTAGCTTTCACCGCCCACCTCTCCTCCCCTTTCCAGATATGAAGTGAAAATCTGCAATTACAAAATGTTACTGGGATGAAAAATGCTTCTTTTCTTTTCTTTTTTTAATGCCAAACAGTTTGTTACCAAAGGGGGAAAAGCAACCCCCACAAAAAGTAACAGCACCGCTGGGGTTTATGGGGACATCAGGCTGCTCGTTCCACAGATTATTTTAGTGGAGTCTGCTGTAGAGCTAAGCTAGGAGAACTGCTGCCTACTCCCTTTGCTCATGGAAAGAAGTACTTTCTGTTTATTATCTGTTGTCTCTTACGTTAGCTCAGGAATTGTGGAGGGCTGGCGAGGCCGGGCTGGCCTGAAGCACAGGGCAGAGGTAACGATTCTTTATGCCATCTTCTCCCTTTGGCACTTAGACAACTGTCTGTCCCAGCATCTCTTCCAGCTTTGTCATTTGTTTCCCTCTTATTCCTATTCTCCCCAAAGCCAGATTTATCTTCACAGTTTGCACAGGCCTTTCCTTCCCCCTTTTCTTTTACTCCCTCACTCTAATAAGGTTGTTCACCCATCTGGTATCTAAGCCTGACAAAACAGAAACTGAAGTCACCATACTGTGTGTGAATAGGTGTTTGAAGACTGAAATATGGCTTATGCTTCTTATAATAGGGTTTTGTCTGTGTACAATACTGCTTCATTCAGAAAGGTAATAAGGCAGATGGCATAGATGTTTCACTGCATAGAATGCTGGCCTTGGAATCAGGAAGATCTGAGTAAGAAACTTGTCTTAGATACTTACTGACTGTGTGACCCTGGGCAAGTCATTTGACCTTTCTAAGTTTCAGGTTTCCCATATGAAAAATGGGGATGTTAATAATATCACCTACCTGATTAACTTGTTATAAGAATCAAATGTAATAATCTAGGTAAAGCATTTTGCAAACCTTAAAGTGCTATCTAAATTCAGTTCAAGGTGATAGCAATCCTGAGGTGTGTGGGTGGGTTATGTGTGGTGGGTTTAGGCTAGAATCTCCAGATGGTGAATGATATGCAAGGTAGAATAGATAGTAAGGGTAAGATTCTTGTTCTGCTTTTCTCTTTCCTATCTTGACTAGCATTGGCCCCCTCTGTTGTACTGATTTTATCCTTCTCCATATTTTTTGTGACAGGCCTTGACCATTCCATAGGTTCCCCATGCTTTGTGGAAATGACGGGGCATGGGACCCAAAAACACAACCCAGATCCGAACCTTCCCACACATCACCACCTAGATACTCCATCATCCTTTCAACTTTCCTTTCATTGTGACCTGTACCCTCCCCCTCCTTTCATTCTCTGTTTCCTCTGACCCAGCCCAGTCTTTCATTGTGTGTTACCTCTGGACTTCCCTTAATCCCATCTAGACCCCTTCTCTCTTACCTCTGGATCACTCCAGGCTATTTCCACTCCTTGATCCCATGCAATTCTTCCCACAGTCTTTTCCCTTATAAAAAAGGTCAGTCTTGTCCCTACTGAATGCACAGATTTTTAAAATCCCACCTGCTTCTACTGAAGACACAGTAAACTTTGTCTCTGAAAGAAGGCTTGAGTGGTCGAATTCTTTCAAGGCAGGCATGCATCCTTTGCCCTTGCATCTCAGGTACCTCAGCACCCCAAGACCACAGCAGAAAGACTAAGAGTATGGATCTGGCAACAGACTACATCTGTCATATAAGCACCAGGTTAAGATTGGAGAGGCTCATAGCTAGAAGGTTGACCATGAAGTGATACACATTTTTAGCTACAGTAACTAATGAAGAGAGCCTACTAAGTAGTGAAAAGATTGTTGTTAGTGACAGGAATATACTCAAAGGCAAAGGAATGCATCCTTGATGTAGGGACTTTGTGGTTTAGTGAAACAAAGTAGCAAACAAAAAAGCATTGAATTTGAAGTCAGAGGACCTCAGTTTACATACACGTTATTTAATCACTTTGGTGCCTATGTGATTTTGGGGAAGTCACAACATTTCTGGGTCTTAGTGCCCCATTTGTAAAATTAGGGGGTTAGATTTGATGATCTCAAAGGTCCCTTCCAGCTCTAAATCCATGATGCTGTGACGCCTTCCAGCTCTAGGTGACTGGGATTTTATTAGGGAAATAAATTTGAATTTTCAGAACCTTCTGTATGTCTCTGTTGTTAGTGTAGGCTCTGAAAGTCCCCTTTGACCGACCTTCTGAATTTCTAGTTGTGCTCAAATCTGGAAGCTTGATTGTGTAGGTGATCCCTACTATTATGTTCTGAAGATATGACTGAATGTTATATGAATGCTCATTTCTTTCCTGGAGTCCTTATATCATTCCCACAGAAGTGGTCTCTGGATTTGAGGCTACTAACTTGTGAACTATTGGTGAATACTCTAGTAACTGAGAATTATTAGTAAGGCAGCACTTTTATAGGAGGAATTTGTAAACGTTGTAGGTAAAATTCAATTAAAAATTCAAGAAAATCATTAAATACCTATTATGTGCAAAATGCTGGGCACAGCTTATCTGGGATACCAAAAATTAAAAAAAAAAATCTATAAGCTTATATGTTACTCAAAAGTATGTGAGATATTTAACATTTTTATCAATGACTTGGATAAAAACATGGATAATATCTTCATCAAATTTGTGAATGGCACAAAGCTGGAAGGTATAACTAATTGACCCTGTGACTGAATCAGAATCCCGAAAGATTTCAGTGAGTTTGCACATTGGGCTGTGTCTAATAAGATGAAATTCAAAAGGAGTAAATACAAAGGCTTATACTTAAGTGTAAACAAAAGTAAAACTTTATCAGCATAAAAGAGGAGGCATGCTTTGACAAAGGTTATTCTGCAAAAGATTTGATGGGTTTAGTGAATTATAAACTCCATGTGAGTCAGCCCTGTGATGTAGCAGCCAAAAAGGTAATGCTATCTTGGGTTGCCTTAAAAGGTGCACAGCTTCTAGGAATAGCAGGGTGATAGTCCCTCTGTATTCTGTCTTCATCAGGAGTATTGCATCCATTTCTGGACACAATAGTTGAAGAAGGAAATTGATCAACAGGAGAGTGTCCAGAAGATGGTATCCTGGACAAGAATGGCCTTGAATGTATGATATGAGGATGAGCTGAAGGAATTAGGGATGTTTAGCATAGAAAATACTAAGGGACATATGAAGGAAGACACTATCCGTATCCAGATAAAGAACTGATATATAAAAGTATGTATAGAATGAGTTTACATATATGTGCATATGTATGTACACATACACACATACATACCTATTTCTGTTTAATGGTACCATTTCTAGAGTGGGAGGAGGGAAAAAAAGGAAAAAAGAAAAACCAGAAATTTCTGTGATAACTTCATTATATATTTAAATGGAATACCAAGTTGTACATAATATATTTGAAGTTTCATGTGCAATCTTTTTTTTTATTATTATACTGTTATAGAAATGCTTGTTTTATCCCATAAATTAAAAATAAAAGAAATAAAAAGAAGAAATTGAAAAAGAAAATACTAAGAGGGTGGGTGGATAATAACTATCTTCATGAATGGCTGTCATGGGAAGGATGGATTAGACTTATTCTATTTAGCTCCTGAGGACAGAACAAGAAGTAATGGATGTTGCAAATAATCTTACAAAAAAGGAAATTCAGTACTGATATCTGGAAAAACCAAACCAACTCCTTGAGAATTTGCAGAGATGTCTAAAAGTGGAATAGAATGCCTCCGAAGGTGTTGGGTGCCCTTTTCCTAGAAGATCTTTAGGCAAAGGGAAGATAACCATTTGTTGGGTATATTATATGGGGACTCATTTTATATATGACTTGGATTAGATGGCTGCTGAGGTGGCTTCCAATTCTGAAATTGTATGATTTGAATTCATGATACTCAATTAAGTAAAAAAAAAGAAAAAACCAAAAACAAGAAAGAAAAAGACAAGCAGGCAGAGACTGAGATTCAGAGCAAGAGTGAGAGTAAGGGAGAGAGGAAAAGAAGGAAAGAGAGGAAAAAGAGAGAGGGAGGGAGGTAGAGAAAGAGAGAGAGAAAGAGGAACGGAGAGAGACAGAGAGAGAGAGGGAGAGAGACAGACAGAGACAGAAGGACAAGGTAAGGGGGAGAAAAGGTCAAATAAAGACAAATAACCTATAAAAATCAGAGGAGGGAGAAGCTGGTGTGATCTGGAATCTTCCCAGGGAAGTCAGTACTCCCGTTTGGCCTTAAAGAAAGAAAAGGATAATGGATGACTATTAGGATGAAATATATTTCATGCTGGAAGGCTAGACTCTGCAAATGTACAGAGGTAAGAAATGACTTAGCAAGTTTTGGTCAACAGCTAGAAATTTTGAATCAAATATAAAATGCAGGATAAGGGAGTAACATGAAATAAAGTAGAAAAAGTAGTTTGTAGTCATGTTTTGGAGAGTTTAAATGTCAACCTAAGTACTTTTTATATTGGAAATATAGGCATATCCCTAGTCCCATTAAGGGATTGGGAAGCCACTAAATATTTTTATGCAGGGAAATGAATAGTTAATTCTGTCTTAGAAATATGATTTTGGCAGCTGTGAGAATGATGACTGGGAGAGGGGAAAGACTAGAGATGGAAGATAGGTTAGGAAGCTATTTTATAGTCCAGTGGAGAGGTCATGAGGGCCCAAGGTAGAGTAGTAGCAGTAATTGAGGACAAGGGACAAATGTTCTGGAATTAGAACAGACATGACTTGACAGATGATTAGATGTGGGAGAGGGAAAAGTCAAAGTTGACTTGGAGGTTTTGAGTCTAGTGGACTGTGGGAAGAGGATGGTGCCGTTTGTAGCAAGAACAGGTTAGGGCAGGGGAGTTGGTGAGTTCAGTTTTGAATATGTTGAATGTGAGGTACTGAGGTACTTATGGGACATCCAAATGGAGGTGTCTAGCAGGTAGTGGGAAATACAGGGCTCAAGTTCACTAGAAAGATAAAAGGATACATAAAGAAATCACTGTAGGCTGAGGCTAAGTATATATACACAATTGGTTTGATTTTTTGATTGATTTGACCTGAATTGACCTGAATGGCATAGTCAGAATAATCAGGCAAATTAGTCAAGCAACCAGAAGAAAAAAAATGAGCCTATTTTAAGTTCCAGATTTTTTCATGCATCATTAGTGAATGAATGCTTTCTCTCATGTGAAGACATCTGCAGAATTTTGATTTTGAGATTTTTCTCAACTCCAGTGAAAATCATTGTACTTTATTGGGGGGGGATTTAATGAGTGAAAGTTATGTGTACAGAATGATTGGGAGCCAAAACAATCAGGTGCTACTCTTAAAAAAAATCTTTTGAAAATAAAAAATGTCTCTTCAGTAATTCTACCTGACAGAAACAGGTTGAGCATGACCCTCTAAGCATATTGGAGTCCTTATGTGATCCACTCATAGTTATGTGGTGGATCCTGGTTGCTATATGAGCTAAATAAATAACAAATAGTGTTAAAATCTTTGGTTTAAAATTAGCGTATAAAGCATCCCATAATATGTGACACCCTCTGCTGAATCGTTTCTTTTTATAAAATCACCACTCTCACATTACTAAATAAAGAGCAGAGACATTCAAATTGGACACTGGATAATATGTGGAAATCCAAGCAGTTGCCCCTTGACAGGAATGATTTTTTTTATTGAGATCTTATTTTGAAAGATTACTGCATTTTACTTGATTATCATGATAGGAAGAATGAGACAAAACAGAAGGAAAGTCAACAATTTAATTCAGTTTAATTCAGTGAGCATTTATTAAGCACCTGCTTAATGTGGCGTGGTTAATACAGAATAGACCTCTGAGTCAGTAAGGCCTGAGTTCAAGTCCTATCTCTGACTTACATGGGCTAAGAGACCCTTGGCAAATCAATTAGCCTCTCATTTGCCTCCAGGTAACTCTCTAAGACTTTAAAAGGGTGTTTTTCATAGAAATTTCCTTCATCAAAGAAATTATAGGTGTGGATTCCCTCCACTCTCTTCTCTTTCTCACACACACAGAGACACACACACACACACACAGAGCAAGGCACTTTATTTCTTGAAGACACAAAGATAAAATTAAAAATTGTGGCTATCATCAAAGAACTGACATTCTATTAGGAGATGAAAAGATAAGGAAAGAAGATCAAGAAAAAACCTAAAAAACTGAATGAGAAACGTTAGGGAAAGAAAAAAGGCTAGACTAGGCTAGAATAAAAATGTCTACCACCTTTCAAAAAAAAGAAAAAAAATTATTTCTTTAATGGATTCAATTTCATTCAGCAAATTCATTTATTAAACTCCTAGTAAGTGCCAGAAACTGTGGTAAGCATTGGGGATAAAAATACAAAAATGAACCACTTCTAGCCATCAATAAATTCACATTCCAGTGGGAGGAGGGTCCCTGGGAGACAAAAATTTGTATATAGAAAATTAAAGACAAAATATATACAAGTTATTGACATTTTTTCATGGAGAATACTCAGACATTTGGACATTTTATTCTTAATTATTAATTATTTTAGATTTCCCTTGGTAATATTTTTTATTCAGGGATTTCCTGTTGCCTTTAGGATAAAATATAAAACTCCTTAGCCTAGTATTTAAGGCCTTCCATAATCTGATTCCAGTTTTCTTTTTCAGCCTTATTTTAAATTTCTCTATTTCACATAGTTCATTTTCTCATCAAACTAGACTACTATCTCTTCACCAAACTTGATGTTTATTTATTATAGGTTTACCTGCACGCACATTTCCATCTCCCTGCATTTGTATAGACCATTCATTGTTCATGACCCAAGTATCTTCTTGCGTCATCTTTACCTTTCAGAATCCTATTCCTGAGAACTCAGCTCAGTGTAACTTTCTCTAATCCTCCAGCTAAAAGTGCCCTTTAGTTTTCCTAGAACATTTTCCTAAAGCACATCACCTCTTCTCACCATCACTCCTATTTTGCATTAAAAGTTCTTTATGTAAATTTCATGTCCCTTCGTAGAATCTAAACTTAATGGCAGTAATTACATCATTTTCTTCACTGTAACCCTGTCTTGTAGTATAGTGTCTAGCAGATAGCAAGCACTTAATACATGCCTATTCAATTAAACTTAAAAATGTTTTTCATTAGACAAATAATTGAGTGTCTATTTTTGGTAAAGTACCATGCTAAATGCTATGGGGGATACAAAAATGAATAAAGCATGGTTTCTACCCTCAGTGATCTTATAATCTAATGAAGGATAATAACAGTTTGGCTAAAGAATAAAGTTTGTGTATGGCAGGAGTATGAGATAAAGCAGAAAAGGTAGGATGGAGCTAAATTATAGGGAGCCTTGAAAGCCAGGTTAATAATTTGGATATTACTGGGCAGACAATATGGAACCATTTTAGAAATTGGGGTACGATCAAAGCTATGACTTAAGTATTTAAATTCAATGATGACATATTGGATGGATTAAAAGGAAGAGTACTTTGCGTCAAGTAGGATATTGTGGATATTATTTCAGTAGTCTAAGTATGCCAAACATTGTCATTTCTATCTTTTGATCATTTTTCTTTACCTCTTAGTATAGACCCCCATACCTTTTTGCCTAAACTACTGCAGTTGCCCCCTAATTGGTCTCCCAGCCTCAAATCTATCTTCAATCAGATCTATCCTCCTCATAGCTGCCATAAGTGATTTTTTTTTTTTTTAATTGCAGATCTGACCATGTTGTTCTCCTACTCAGTGAACTCCATGGACTCCCTCTTGCCTTTAGGATAAAATACAAGCTACTCTGAATTTTAAAGCCCTTCACACATGCCCCATTCTTCCTCCCAGCCTTATTATATGTGACTCCCCTTCCCTACACTTTCTAATCCAGACAAATTGGCCTTCTCTCTGTACCTCACAAACATCATTCCATCTTCCATATCTTTGCATTGGCTAGTCCTTCTGCCTGAAATACATACCTTCCTTACTTCTGCCTCATAGATTCCCTCTCTTCTTTTAAGATGTGGCTTAAGTACCGCCTTCTACATAAAACCTGTCCGGATCCCTCTAACTTCTAATGGTCTCCCCAATTATTTTCTGTTTATTTTGTTCATATTTTGTCTGTATATACTTGTTTTTCTGTTTGTAGTAAACTCTTTGAGATTGGTGATTCTTTCATTCTTAGTATCTGTATCCCCAGTGCCTAGCATACTGTTTGGCACATAGTAGGTGTTTAATAAGTACTTACTAATTTGAGTTGAAATAATTAGGAGCTGAACTAGTTTGGTGGCAGTGGGAGTGAAAATTGTAATGTGATGAAAAGAACATGGGATGGGAAGAGAAAGTGGAGGTGAGGGCAAAGTCCTGAGTTTTAGCCATGACTGTCACTTACTATGTATGTATATGAATTTGAACAAACCAGTTTACTACTATGTTTTGTAAAATAAGAGAGTCTGATAGAGTGATTTCATTGGTCTCTCTAAATCTTGTGTTCTCTAAATTTAAGAAGGGGTTGTGAAGGAAGGATTGGTAGAACTTTGCAATTGATTGGATTTAGAGGACAAAAGAATGAGTTAAAGACGATGCCGTGGTGGGAATCCTGGGTGACTGGGCAATGCTGGTGCCATTGATAGAGGGATGTCAGGAAGAGCTGAGTTCGTGCAGAAGACAGATTCAGGTTTTGTTGTTTTACTTTTAGAGGAGTTCTTTTCTATTGGGACTCATGAGAAAATTCTCTCTTCCAATGTAGAACTACATCTACGTTGCCATTTATAGGTAGTCTTAGAGAGCTGCATAGATGTTCAGGTAAGTTTTCCAGCAGATAGTTGGAAATATAAGTCTGGAAGTTATTAAAGAGGTCAGGCTGGATATACAGATTTGAGATTCAGCTGCTTAGAAGGAATAGTTAAGGCCATAGGGTAGACAAATAAAATCTCTGAGAAGGTGTATATATTGAGAAAAGCACAAGGATGAGGACAGAACTGTGGGGAACTCATTTTTTTCATTACATATTTGATCCTTTCTGTGCTTTCTAGGTTACACATATTTTAATTAACAATAATCAAATTAGAGGCATTATTATGACTACTCTTAAAATTTTTTAAGCTATTGAATTCTTTCCTAATGTATGCTTCATTCTTTTTAGAAGTATGCTTAGGATAAGTGTATTTTTAGAGTTTCTTATAAATGAAAAAATATATATTAAATTCTATTTTTCCATGAACTTCTATTCTGTAACTGGATATGTGTTCATAGAGCATTGCTCCTTTAAGAGCTACTCTGCAACAGCAAAAATAACTCCAAGAAGCTCAGATTACAGCCTGGCTCCAAAGATACTCTCCAGCAGTACTGCAGGAATATAGGAAGGGGAACTATGTACTACAGGGAAGTAAGTTTCTGTGTTGGGGAAGGTGGAGCCCTGAATCACTGAGCTGTTACCTGAAGCTGTTACCTTCTCTACATTAAAATTTTACTTTTTGGTCCTCTGTCTTCATCCTTGCTTAGGGACAGCTACTCCTCTGATTAAAGCTTCTTCATGTAGAGAGGTGGTCAGTTTGGACCAGACTCAGAAGCTTCTGCTTTTTCCCTATTACGTTTTCTCCTTTCCCTTCAGTGCACCTGGATGTAAGACAGTCACTTCCTCTTACTCTTAGTTATCATTTTTTTCTTTATACAAATAAAGCCAATAAATAAATGAAATTGAAGAGCATTGGCAAAACCCTGAGGATTGACTTTCTTGGGGATCTTGCACAGGATGGTTGAGAGAAAAGCTGCTTAGAGTATCTGGCATTTCCATAGATCTGCACTTGTACTTATATAAAATTTGTTAAATTTTTTCCCCTCCATGTTAGATTCATTTTCTCTCTCATACTTCCCTCATTCTCATTGAGAAAGAAAAAAAAGGAAATCTATTGAAATGGATGGGTACAGTCAAGAAAAAAATTAGCACTGGCTATGTCATTCACATGTATATGTTCATGTATGTGTATATGCATCTACATATGTACATGTATATATATGCTTATATATACATGTATATGTACATGCATATATATGTGTGTGTAGCCATGTTGTATAGTGGATAGATTACAGGGCCTAGCTACAGAGCAAAGAATCCTCTTTCTGATTTCATGTCTGACCTCAGACAATCACTTAGCTGAGTGACTCTGGGCAAGTCACTTCACCGTTTGCTTCAGTTTCCTCATTTGTAAAATGAGCCGAAGAAGCAAATGGCAAACCATGCCAGTATCTTTGCCAGGTCACAAAGAGTCAGACGCAGCTGAAACACCTGCACAATAACAAAAGCAACAATTAAATTCTCAGCATTCTGCCAAGACTTGTAGGGAGATAGAAAAATGAATAAGACAATATGACAAAATGATCAAGAGGACAATGTCACTGCTGCTATGAAGTCTTGTTTAGGATTACTCCCAGCCAAAAGCCAACTATCCTTCTTTTGGGCTTCTGCACCACTTTTGGAGGGTACCTCTTTCAAATACTATAGTTATTTGCATATGTTTTAAAAATCTACTACTAGAGGGGCATCTGGCGAAGTGGATAGAGCACTAGCCCTGGAGTCAGGAGGACCTCACTCAGTTTAAATGGGATCTCAGACATTTGACGCTTACTAGCCGTGTGACCCTGAGCAAATCACTAAACCCCAATTGCCTCATTAAAAAAAAAATTCTCCTACTAGATTGTAAGTCAGTTAAGGACAGAGACTCTCACCAACCAGCATTTAACAAATTCTGACTGTGTGTAAGGCACCATATTAAATTCTAGATTCACAAAGACAAAAGTGTGATAGTAACTTCCTTTAAGAATCTTAAAATATAGGTGGGGGAGATAATATGTGCATACATTACAAGTTGTACATATGTACACATATGTATCTACATACACATGTATTATGTACGTGTGTGTATATATATATTACATATATAAACATATATGTACGGTAAGTTCTAGAGACAAAGACAGAAGTGAGATAGTACCTTTCTTTAAGAATCTTAAACTATAGCTAGGGGAGATAATATGTATATATATAGCTTTTGATCATTTATCAATTAGAGAATAGCTCTTATTCTTATAAATTAGAAACAGTTCCCTATATATTTTAGAAATGAGAACTTTATCAGAAAGATGCAATTTAGATCGCAGTTTAGAAAAGATTTGGTAGTTGTAGTGCATTATAAAATATGAGTTATCAGTTTGATGTGACAGCCAAAAAAGCCAATATGTTCTCAACCCAAATTAAGAGAGGCAAGATTTCTGGGAATAAGGAGGTGATAGACCCTTTGTACTATGCCTTGGTTAGAAAACATCTGGAGCACCATGTCCAGTGCTGAGTCACCAGACATTAAGAAGGGCATTGATACGCTTGAGAGTTTCCAGAGAAAAGAAATGAAGATAGTGAAGGTCCTTGAATTCATGTCATCTGAAGGTATATTAAAGGACCTTAAATTCATGTCATATGAAGATAGGTTGAAGGAACTAGGGATGTTTAACCTGGAGGAGAGAAACCCCAAGTGAGACATGGTAGCTGTCTTCAGCTGTTGAAGAGATGCCATGCAGAAGAGACATTAGATTTATCCTGTTTGGCAACAAAGGGAGGAGCCAGCAGATGGGGAGAAATTGCAAATGATACATTTTAGGCTTGTTATCAAGAAAAACTTTCCTAACAATTAGATATGTCCCCAAAATGGAATGAGATGACAGAGATAGTGGGTTCCCTTTGTTTAGAGATTTTCAGAGGTTCAGTGACTTATTGGGCATGTAATGGACTAGATGAGCACAGAAGTCCTTTCTAACCTTCCAAGATTCTATAAGATAGTGTAACAAATATTAATCAATTAATCAGTCAATATTTATTAAGTGCCTCTTATATTCTAAGCACTGTGTTATGTGGTGGGGATACAAAAAGAGGCAAAAAAATAGTTCTTGCCCTAAAGGAACTTACTTGGAAAGAAATGCAAAGTATTATGAAGATTTCAGAGGAGGGATATGTTAAAGATGAAGTAGTTTAATTATAAAGTTTCTTATTTTCTACACAAAATTCCATTGCACGGAAGTGGTTAATGTAGGTAGCCAGGTGGTGTATTGGATAGCATGCTGAACTTGGAGTCAAGAAAACCTGAGTTTGAATCCTGCCTTAGACACTTAGATCTATGACCCTGGTCAAGTCACTTAAATTCTCTCAGGTTCAGTTTCTTCATCTGTAAAATGGGGATAATAACAATGGCATTTGCATCACAGGATTGTTGTAACAGTGAATGAGATGGGATGTTAAAACTGTAATACATTAATATGTAAAGAGCTTTGCAAACCTTAAAGGGCTACATAAATACTAGTTATTGTTATTATTAATGTGTTTATACTTGCTATTATTATTTCAAAAAGAGGATCCCAAGCAATTGGTTTGTTTATTTTTAAAGTTTCATGGCTATGTGCTTTGTGAGGACTTTACAGGCTGCTCAGTGTGGTTTTTGTATGTACGTTTCTGTAAGATGCAATTTAAGAATCCTTTCCCCGCAGTGCTAAAAGAACACGGAAGGAAGCCTAGGGGAAATCTGAACACATACATCCTCCTGTTTACCTTGGAGTAAAACTGCTTATAGGTATAACCATAACCTCTTTCCCTAAGATAACATTTGGCTTTAGTACATATTATTGTTTCTGATTTTTCCTATGAGAACTTTGTAGGGGAGCTTTTTGGGGAGATGAACATTTTCATTTTATCCATTTCTTTTACAACAGTTTACGTTATGTAGGCTGACCTCAGCTCCATTCTGGAGACCAAAACTCAATTTTCCTTTGAGTAGATAATTTCTTACCGTAAGGTTTATGTTTTCTTGGTCAATAAATTTTCTCTTGTTAGGACTATCTTTAACCACATTATGACAGGATGTTCTGTGTGATCACTGAAATCTTAAGCCCCATCCACTCTTAAAACTGACTTGCTTATGATGAAATACAGTTATTATGCTGTAAGAAATGATGAGCTGGTTGATTTTAGAAAAACATGGAAAAACTTGCATGAAATAATGAAAAGTAATATAAGCAGCACCAAGAAAACATTATATATAGAAACAGCAATATTGTTCAAAAAATAACTGAACAACTGAGTTATTCTGGGTGCTATAAATACTTAAATCAACTCTAAAGGACTTATGAAAGAAGATGCTCACCTCCAGAGAAAGAAATGATAAATTGAAATACACATAGTACAGTTTTACATATATTTATAAATCTGTGTCAAAGGGTGTCCTCTAATGCAAGGTAGAGAGGGAGAGAAGAAGACAGTAACTTAAAATTTAACCAAAAGAAAAATTAAATTTTAAAAAATCTGACATATAAAGAGGAAGATTATTGACTTGGAATGTGCTTATTTTTGTAATCAGTTTAAAGTTTTAAAGTAATGGGAACCTGGGCACAGAACCCTCTGAATGACTACTATTTTTAGCTGAAATAGTTTAGATACTTAAATTGATTTTCTTAAAAGGTGTAAACTGTAATGTATTTGTAGAGCTGTATTATGTAAGGATGAATACAGGACCATGGGTTGGGTAGTAAAGTATAAATATAGGTCCAGAAAATTCAGCCTCTTGCCTAGAATAATCAGGGTGCTAGATGAATGTTTTTCAGTTCCATCGCTAAATACTTATAAATATGGTGGATTCGGGAAAATAGCCACAGGCAAATACATATAAGGAATTCTGTTGCCATTTGGAGTTGGATTAGGGGATAGTGTGTACCTCTATACTTTAAGCTTCTCATATATAGTCTGACATTTTTGTGGGACAATACATATTGGACGTCATAACATGAAATGATCCATAAACACAAACATACATATATACACACACATCCCATGAGGCACATCTGGCAAATGGGAGGAAACATGAGATTGTGACAAAAGTGCTGCATTTAGAAGTAGAGGACCTGAGTTTGAACCTTGGATCTATAGCTCACTCTTTGTGTGCCCATGAATACCAAGTCACTTACCTGTTTTTGACTACAATTTACTCACCTGTAAATTGAAGGTGTTGGTAGAATCAGCGTCTTAACCTTTGTGTGTGAATGAGGTGCCCCTCTGGCAAACTGGTGAAGACAGTGGACCCGCTCTTCGAATCATGTTTTAAATGTGTAAAATATAATGTATAAATTAGGAGAATAAAGGAAACTAATAATATTGAAATAATTATCGAAATATTTTTTAAAAAAGCCAACATGTTCATATCCCCTAGGTTAAGAACTTCCAAAGATGAGCTATCTCTAAAGTTTTTGTAACTCTAAATCCTATGATTCTGCATTAGAAATTAGAACATGAAGGGATTTCAAAAGTCAGTGTGATAACATTGGAGTATAATTGAACACAAGGAATGAAGTGCTCAGTATATCGTACAATATTTTAAATGAGAAATGGCAGGAGCATTTTGGAGGTGCAATTCCAAATTGAGGGGATTCCTTTTTAGAATGTTAATGCTAGAGGAAAGGAACAAGAGGTGGCTCATATATTTAGCATTTTACAGTAATAAAATGCTTTACATACGTTGTATTATTTGATCCTAATAACAACCCTGCCAAGTTGGTTCTGTGGATTTTATAGCTAAGGAAGCTGAGATTCATAGGAGCTAAATAACTTGTTCGATCTACTAAGTAATTAAGCTGTGACTGAGACTCAAGTCTTGATTCATGTTCTTTCAAAGAGTTCACCATTTCACATCTATCCCATGTATTTGAGGCAAATGTTGTTATATCAGTCTTTGGGATAAGACAAATCAAAATTTGTTTAGTTCATATTAATAATCAATCGGATTTAGAGTCAGGAGACATGAATTTAGGGTCTCTGTACTGCCACTTAGTAGCTAAGCTGCGTGTGCTCATCCTTCCTTGCCAAAGAAGACCATGCCATCAGAGGAATAATGACATGAATTGCATTTGACTTTGTTTTTGAGTGAAGGAGGGCTGAGCTAAACTGTATGATCTTGGGCAAGTCACTTTAATTCCTGATAGTTAAAGTAGGATTCATAATACTTGTAGGAACCATCTCCTAGAGTTGGTAGGAGGATTAAATGAGATGTGTATAAAATGTTTTGTAACTGTGAAATGCTGTACAGATGTAATCCATTATTGTCATGATTATAATTGGCTTTTTATTAGAAACTAATATTTTAGTTTTAAATAGTTTCAATGCTAGAGTATAAGATTATTTCTGTTAGTTCTTCAGTCTGTCCCAAATACCTGGAATGCTGTCTTTTCACTTCAGTCTCTTGCAACTCCTAGCTTTTTTTAAAGTTCAGGTCATATGTTTCAAGAGGCCTTTTCCGAATCTCCCATTTCCGAATCCCCACCACTTAAGAAAATCATTTTATAAATATCCTATATTTATCTATCTGTGAATAAATTTAATCTTCTTCTAGATTATAAGTTCTTTGAGGGCACGAAATATGTCATTTTTGTCTTTATATCACTAATGCTTACCATTTAGTAGGTTCTTAATAATTGCTTATCGATTACTCTAATTTATTTTTCATCAACATTGCCTAGATAATTGAACAATTTGGCATTAGCAGCAGAGGCTAGATTAATTATTGGATACTTCACAGGATCATAGATACAGTACTGGAATGTACCTCAGAGGTCATTTAGCTATCATCTTTATACACCCTGGAGATCCTTTTTTCATAAATCATTGATTGACCCAATAATTAGCACACCAGTATCATCTAACCAATTAACATCAATTAACTTTTACTAAGTAATAATTACTGAGAAGTTATAGCAAAAACAGAAGTACGAACGCTGCTGTCCACCTTTGTCCTTAGGAAGAATGAGCTCAAGATTAAAGCATTTGCTGTAGAGCATTCGTCCAACAAATTCACTTCCAGATGAGACATAGCTGATATTAAAAGATATTTCAGAAAACAGCATCTCAGCTGCTGCTTTGTTCAGGGGCCTTTTGGGGCAGAACTTGCTCTGCACACTCTGACATGGCACAGTGGAGTGATTGGAGTCAGAAGTCAGAACTTGAGTTCAAATGTAGCCCCCAGACACTTAATAGCTGCATGATCCGGGACAAGTCACTTTACCCATGTTTGCCTCAGTTTCCTCATCTGTAAAATATGAGCACCTAACTCCCAAGGTTGTTGTGAGGATCAAGTGAGATAATCGTTGTCAAGTGCTTAACATAAAGATTTTTAGTTGCTGTTAAAATTATTATTTAACGAACATATCTAACACCACTTAGGATCAGGAAGGAAAAAAAATGCAAAAGAAACAAAGAAATAGGACTGGTATGTTCACTCATGCCACGTGCTGGTCTAATTGGGCAGCTGGCAACCAGAGGACGCTGTCACCACTGTTACTACCTCTTTCCCTATCAAGAAGTTTACCATTGTCCTTGCCTCCTTCAACATCAGGAAAGAGAGAGAAGCTCAAAAGTGTTGGTTAATACCTTTTGAATATCTACTCAATTCTAGCTCAGCAGTCAAAGTCCATTTCTTCACCATGGGCTGTTAGAAATAATTTCCAATGGAACCGCACATAAAGTAATGTAGAATCCTCTTTAATAAAAGTTAATATCTGTGTACAAGTTGAAAGAATCTGCTTTAGATCTTAAGATGAGTTGCTTGAGGATTATACTATTCCTTCTCTAATCACATTTTACATTATTTACAGAGGTGATCTAAATTTAAAGGGTGTCATATATGAATTTTACAGTAAAAAGTATTCATTCTGGTTATTTTACTGTATGTAATTTCCAGTCATGTTAATGTTACTTCAGTGATTCAAAACTACATATAGCAATCACTAATCTTTTTAACAAGTTTCTCTAAGATTAGTGATATACACAGGATTCTGAAGGGACACTTGTTTTTCCTCCTGTAATTAGACTGTTAGCACTACAGTATCATACAGATTCTTCTAATTCCTCAAATAAATTTGTCTTTCTAGGTTTTTCTGGAAGCTTGTGTTTGAATTTAAAAGTTCTTACTCAGCTCAGATATTTTCATTAGAAATGCTTGAAAATCCTCTATTCCATTAGAAATCCATTTCCCCCATAGGATTATTTTTAGCTTTTTAGGTGTTATTCTGAATATTGTATTCCAAGCTATGTTCTCAATTATGATAAAAGTTTCCAGATCTTGTGTGATCCCGATTCTGGTTCCTTGATACTTGAACTGCTTCATTCATGATTTACTTGAGTATTTATTCTTTGACGTAAGGGTCCTGGCTTTTGTCTTTGACATTTCTTGGACTTTTCTGTTTGAGGGTCTTTCAGGAGGAAATGAATAAATTCTGTCTAGCTTCATTTTGCCTTCTGGTTCTAATAGATCTCTCAGTTTTCTTTTATGATTTCTGTATTTCAGTTATGATTTGATACTAGATATCTTTTGCTTTCTTTGATTTTTTTGATACTTTGACCTTGTTATAATATATATTCTATCTCATGAAATCACTGATTTCTCTTTAGTCTATAGGAAGTTAGGTTTTACCACTTTCTCATCTAAGCAGTTGTGGTATGGTGGGGTGGGGTGGGCATTAGTCTAATATGAAGGTAATTTATTAACAAGAGGGTACATAATGGAAGGTTAGGGTAAAGTGGGATAGGGCTGTGAGAAGGATGAGGTTGATGTAGGTGGCCAGGGAGTAGAAGTGGTGGCCAGTGAAAAGAATTTGGATTTAGGCATTTTATCATTTAGAATCAAAGAGATTCTGAGCAGGACATAGGGAAGTAAATTGTCATATATTTATGTAGGAATAGGGATGCTAATTTTCATTATCAATCCTTGAGTGAAAAATAATATGAAACATGAGGGTGGGATTTTGAAGTGGTGTTTGGTAGTCCATATGGTAAGTCCTCATGATTGTCAGTATTGGTGGAATGCTAAGATCTGACTGGATATAGAGGGATGAACATGTGTGAGGTACTAAACATCCAATCAGTCAATCAGTTAATCAATTAACAAATATCTTATTAAGTGCCTTCTTTATGCTAAGGACTGTACTTAGTGCTGGGACTTTTAAAAGACAAAAAATGCAAATAATCTCTATTGTACATTCTAATGCTTCATTATTGCCCCCTCTTCACCTTATTTGCTTCCACCTTTTTTCAGATTAGGCGTCTCCTTTTCACGATCAATTTCCTGGATTATTGTATTGGTGCTTAATTGTTTATTTTTTGCTTCTAGCCTCTATCCTTTCTTTTCTTGAGGCAATCAGGATTAAGTGACTTGCACAGGGTCACACAGCTAATTAGTGTCTGAGGCCAGATTTGAATTCAAGTCATCCTGACTCCAGGACTAGTGCTCTATCCACTGAACCACTTAGCTACCTTTAGCCTCTATCCTTTCCAATCTATTCTTCATACTGTTGCCTCTATAATCATCACAATGTTCCTTTCTGATAGTGGTGCTCCTCTAATTAAAACTTATTATTTACCAAATCAAGTAGAACTCTCTTTTGCTGACACTTAACGTCCCTCACAATCTGACCTCAGTTTACCTTATAGAGACATCCTTACATTACCTCCCATTACATAGTCTGTGTTTGGATCAAAATGGATCATTTGCCCATTGGAATCCTATTCTCTTTCATCTCCATGCCTTTTTTCATGTTCCCTTGTGTCTGGAACAGGCACTTTCCCTGTTCCTGCCTATTGAATGAAATCTTTCCCTTTCTTTAAGTTTCAGTTCAGACGCCACTTCTGCCATGAAGCCTGTGGTGATCACCAAACTGGACATGGTTTCTGCTTCACTTAATACTTCACTACTTGCAGCTTTCTTCTGCACTTTTCACATCCTATTTTGTGTGTTAGCTGTGTAATCCCATTGGGGACAAAGGATGTGTTTTAAGCCTAATACCTTGTGAATAGGAAATGCTTAATATATATTTATCAGATTTATTTGGACAGCTCTTCATGGCAAAAGGGGGAGAGAGTAGGCAAGAACTGAGTACCACATTTAGTTGTTTCTTCAGTATGTTATAGACACAATCAACTAGAGGGCACCAATGAACACTCCCCATCAGGATCCCTAAAAGTAGGCCAAATAAACTGTCGGCACATATGCACAGGAGAGAAACGTGAGTGCTTTGCGTAATCTCAGTTCTAAAAATAATTTTCACCTGTATTTATAGCCGTGTTATCATACTTGAGGAGAGTGAGGTAAAAACCTAGCTACCAGTTCAGGAATGAAAAAAAAACAAAACAAAACTTTCTTGTTATTATTCTTGGAGAAGGAACATTAACCACTTGATGTTCTGTTATTTAAGGGAAAAGCTTTAAGGTGTTTGTTAAAAGCTTTAGAGGTGCTGTTGATATGCTTCTGATAGTTGTATATGCTGATAGCATTCATGTGTTGGGATAAATTCCATAAGAGGGAAGATTCTTTGGAGGACCTTTTGAAAGATAAAGGAAAAAAAGGATTATGACTAATAATTGTTCAGGCAGAAAGGAAAATACTATTGTCCTTTTTTTTCTGGGGTGGGGGAGATCAGTGGGATGAATTTGTAATTCACGCGATCAAATGGGAGAGAGGTGCGGTCCCCGAAGTAATATCTGTGGGTATGGCTTTGTCCAGTTTTTCCTTGTTCTTTGTGTGGGTGCATATGCTTAGAGGATTCTGGGATGGGAACATATTTAGATATTCAAATATAAAAATGTGCAAAAATCCAGCATTTATGAATATGAAATCTTTGTGAAAGACCTGAATTGCAGGGTATCTGTGCATATGTTTGAGTGGGAGGGAAAAGAGTTTTGAACAGATGACTCGAGAACTATTAAATCTGATGCACATATAAAAAGTCGCTTTTTTTCCTCATAAAATAAGACACTAGGATCTCTAAAGTTTGGGAGCTGTTTTATGCCTTACTGATCATTGAAAACATTAGAAATGCTCTATATGCGACACTGCGTAAATGTTGATTTTGTAAAATGACCACAAATGAATTCAGACAAATATAATACAGACGTAAGTGGAAAGAAGAGGAGGACATTGGAAAAAGTCACCATCAAATTAACTTTTATCATCATAAAAGGCAGTTGTAAGATAAAGATTCTTGTGCTTGAATAGGAACTCCTTTCCCAGGCATTTGATTGGCGCCTTCATATTAGGCTGAGAAAGGACCAGGGGGTAATACACCACGTTTCTTTGGGCTGATTAAAAATTAATTTGGGCGGAGTATTTAAACAAGAGGGATTGCTCACCGGGCAGGAACATGAATAAAATAAAAGATTATGTCATTTTATAGACACTCGGTGGGTATGTTTAGGTTTAATGCTTGTAATGTTGTGTTAAAATTTACCAAACAGGTTGTAACTGCAGCAGCTTATTTAAACCAGCTCTTTGTGGTTATGTCTTTTGAGGAAGCTTTAAACTTCAACTCTCCCAGCAAATTGACTTCGGGTCTCTTGTAAGAAAATCTAAATGTAGGCTGTTGAATAATCCCTTCGAGGGCCCTGTAACTATTTTTATGCCTGGATATGCGTCATCAGTGGGTATTTTCTCTGGTGACTAGCTTACATCAGGTCTCCTACCATACATTCTATCAGTGAGTGACTTATGATTGATGGGGGCCACGGCTGTTGTTTAGCTTTCCACTGTGACCTCAGCGAATGGACAACAGGAATTTCCAGGCTGTTAAATTCCCTGAATGCTTGAAGACACGGGATCGTGGTGCTGATAAATGCAGGTAGCCCGGAGATATTATTCACCCGAGGGGGCTGGGGGGAGGGGGAAGAAGAGAAAAAAGGGGAGGGAGGGAGAAAGAGGAGGAGGAAGGGGGGGAATTCCTTATGTGAACAGCCGTCATTCTGGCTCGGCTCGCTCCGCAGCCTGCCGTGGGTGCGTTCGCATGCATGGAAAGGTGCATTTCCTGAACCCCGGCGGTGCATTGGCCGCAGCGCCGCTAGCACCGTGGGGCAGCGCTGCAAAGGCGGTGCACCCAGGAGCTCCCGGCGCTTTGCTGGGGACGCGTTTGTGGAGGTCTGAGGAGCTGGTATTTTATGGCAGTTTGCAGGAAGGGTTTCTTTCCTCCCAGGGGTCCATGCTGGTGCTTTCAATAATATGTAAAAAAGAAAGATTTAAAATAGAAAGCAAGCTGTTTGCACCATATCTTATCTGCCCTGATTCATCTGGATGTCGTCTGGGAGGGTATAACACGAGGTGCCCTGAGCTGGGGGAATTTGAAGGCGAAGGTGCACCTGTTACATCGACCTGTATACTATATTTTGGGAAGCATAGTGATTCATTTCCTGAGTTTAAAGTACCTTGCATTTGTAAACACGAACGGGATTGAACACATATTTCTTTGTCTCCTCTGCCTTTCCTTTCCAACTTTCTTTTTCAGCTCTTTAAGGGAGGTTACAATGTAGCCAGATTTCTAGGTAAGTTAGCTCTAGGATAAGGGAGGAGGCATTGAAACATCTTAACCTCTTGGTTCCTCTGCGGGTCAGTGACTGTTCCTTCTTTAGGAAAGTAAGTAAGCCCTTTTACATTTTTTAAGGAGGGCAAGTTATAAAAAGATGTGGTAGAAATAAGATTCAAACTATTAACCTTTGGCCTGGGAGGTTAGATTGTTGTTTCTGCAAGCTGACTTTTCAGGGGATATTTTGCTCAAAAATGCAATTAGATAATGTCCAAGGACGTCATTTGTATTCATGAAAATACATCCTTTAAGTATTTAAAGAAGGTTTTATCTTCTACTAATTCAAGGATAAATATTTGCAAGAAAAATGGCTTTTGTTAATTATACTTACCCATTTTTATTTATCCCAACATTTTTTCCCCCTGAATATAGTATTCCCTCTCCATGAATGACTGCTTAGAGCACACTCAACTTAAGACAGAATCTCAGTAACTTCTACTAGTTAACCAATCTTTGGAATGCACTACTGGGAATAGCAGCCTCTGAAACAAACTTGTGTATCTCTTAAAAATGCTCTCATTTTTAGGAAGCAATAGATGAGTAAATGAGATTTTTATCTTCCTCATAAATCCATGAAACAAGCATAAAAAACAGAATATTGTTATGTTTTTGGTATCCAGACTTAGTCTAGCAGAAAGATACATTTTGTGGAACAGTTGTCCAGTTTTAGCATTCAGTTGTAAATAGACCTTAAAAATACATAGTTTTGAAGAGAGGAGAAAGACTGGTGCCATGGGGGAAAACTCACACAGAAGTCATTTTTATTTTTCATTTCTTCTTTTGCAACCTCTCTTGAATGAGCTGAATGACTCATGGCAAGCAGGTTATAATTTGAAATTTATAAAAGGTTAAAAGTAAAAGCTTGATGAGTCCAGTCATTTATAGCTGACTGAATTCATCACTCATAATATATCTTTTGCAATAAGCCATTTAAGTATTGGTTAGGGATACTGTTTGTGTTTGTTTTATTTTAATGTCCCAAGAGCCTTTAGTCACTAACTTCACTTCCACAACACTGACATAATTGTGGGAAAGCTCAATTTTGAGTTAGTTCTGACCTTGACATTTTTTCTCTTCCCTGAAAGAAATTGTTATCACTGTTTATAACAATTTTCTCCTTAAAATTTTTTTTCTTGTGGAAGAGTGGTGAGGTCTCTCACCATAGCTAAATTTTCAGGAGGAGTATATTTTCTTCATTAAATACACATATGCACACATTTATTTCACAAGTTAGTATAGCTTGTGTGGGAGGGAAATAGCTGCTTGTCTGTTGAGTGCATTGTGATTATTCTATGCAGTACAGGACAATGTGAGATTAGGCAATATACCTTCAATTTAATTTTGGGAGAGCATAAACTGATGACTCTGAAGAAGGGAATAATTCCAAGGCTGTATACTGATGGAAAACAATAATTGTTCTCTTTTTAGCAGAGCTAGCATGGAATCTTTGACAGTGTTTTAAAAAACCAGATATGCAGAATAAATTTTCCTTTCACCTTTTACATGCAGTTTTTTGTAAGGTTAAGGCGATCAAAACCCTACAGATAAAACGTCAGACTTTAATGTGCTGATCTACTTATGGTGAAACCTTGGTCTGAAGTGAAATTTTATTGTTCACAGCATATTCTAAACCATCAGAGGACTCCACTGTATATTTGGTTTCTATGGATACACATTTTGCTGGCTTTCTAAGCTGTGATAATACAGTACAGAGGCTTTGAACTTTGGTCCAATTGCAGGTGGAATGAGGTTGTCTTCAGTGTTTTTGTTAGTACCAGGGTGTAGGACAGTGGGACAGAAAAAGAGCAAGCTCTCCAATATAGGGGGTGGGACATTTAACTCTTCTTTCTTACAAGGAAGGACCTTGTTCCAGAATGGACTTCACATTCTAACATTAGCATGGCACCTAACTGATAGTATCTATACAAATGAAAGGATTTAGAATATGGAAATCTTCAGAAAATAAACCACCCTCTCCCCACCCTCTGCCCTTAGTACTTTGGAAAATCTGAATATATTCTATTTGATAAGTAATTCCCCTACTTTATTAAGTGTCTGTCTGCACAGGTCGAGTCTCTCAAAATTTAGAGCCTTCCTAAATTTTTCAAATTTTTTTTATCACTTACTCAACTTTTGGAAAAATTGCTGTTCCATTGTCTTCATTTCGCAAATGATGTCTAATGAATGGAAGTGATGTGTACTCAGTACTACATAACATAAACATTCACAACTCTGACCTTATATATATGAAATCACTTAGAAGATATCTGACTGCAAGTCATAGCCCTCCCCCACTCCGATAATATTAACAAGCTACGGATAATTAGGATTGCTTCTTAAGTCTGACATTATTTTATAGCTTGCGTCTGAAGGATGACTTTGTCATAATCTTTTTTTTGAAATAGAAGTTCACATCACTCTTTGGTCATTATTATGTCTTGTGGAACAGAATCTTCCACAGCAAGAGGGGAGAGTTTATTCATTCATTCACTCACATTACAAACATTTATTAATAGCCTACTAGTCAACCAACTTGTTGACAAGCATTTATTAAGTACCTACTTTTTTGCCAGGCTTTGTGCTATGTACTAGGAATATAAAAAATAGCAGAAAACTGTCTCTGATCTCAAGGAGGTCACAGTCTAAGGGAATTATCTCAAACAACTGTGTACAGACAAGATATATATTGGGTAACATGGAGATAATCACAATGTGTAAGGTACTTACTATTTTGAGTGTTGAGGGGGCTACATGCTTATAAGTTCAGATTTTCTAGTAAATTTAAAGAAAGGCATGCTTCTTGGAGGAAATAGAAAACTAGATCTAGAAAATCTTGACAATCAATGTCAAACTTTGCGATGGACAAAACTATTGTAATTCCATTATAGATACATCCTCCTGGTTCTTTGAGCCACTGAAGGAACTACAATAGATGCTTTGCTTTACCTATTTCTGGAAAATTCCTTAGGAAACACATGAATACCTCTGGGTAGGTAAAATGAAACAAATTTAAAATTGAAAGGGACCTTATAGATCATCTAGTCCAATCTCATTATATTAATGAAGAAGCATAAACTCACAGAAATAAAATGACTTATCAAGTCTATACATTGTTTACGGCACCACTAGGACTGGAACTTAAGTCTGAATCACAAGCTAGTCATCTCTCCACGATACCTCAGTAGTTTTAATTACAGGGGTCAAGAGTTTAAATGATTGGCTCAAAGCTTATTTGACCCTTGACTAAAGTGAGAGCAAAATAGTAGTTTTTATCAATTCCACGAACAAGAACTATCTTATGAGTATATCTATGAAGGAGTTCTTGCAGTATTTTGGTTAACTCAGATCTTTGTTACTTCTTATCATTGCCTTCTCCATACTAGCCTAAATAAAAAAGCCCACCCAAATCCTAATGGCAACCATAAAAATCTCTCCCCCGATAAAACCAAAAGGAAAAAAAAAAACCCAAAACGAAAAACAAAACCCAAACTCTGAACTTTCAAGATGTTAACTGGAAGTTTTATAAATGTCTTAAAATTCAGATTTCCCTTCATGTACTCTGTAATTATAATTCTGGCATCGGTGATACTTGTACCTTAGGTGATAATCCTATGGGAGACAATTTTTTGCCTGACATGTTTGTTTTATCTGTGTATAGGAATACTCAGAAAATCTCTGGGAATAGGGAATTCATCCATCCATCCAATATTTATTAAGCAGGAAGAACTTGTGAACCTATGGAGAAGAGTAAGTCACAGTCCTTCCTTCATGGAGTTTATAGTTTGATAGAAGAGATAAGATAGATACACAGAAAACTGTAATACAGGCTGTGAACGTCCAGTGTGGATATACTAGAAATTGCCTGGACTGTGTGTTTGAAAACTAACATTCTTTTCCAGCCCTGCAATAGATTAATTGTGTGACTTGGACAAATCACCATCTTTCTGGATCTTAGCTTACGCATCATAGAATAAGGAGATTAGACTAGATGATTTCTGAGACTTCTTCCAGTTCCAAAACTTTATGATTCTGTGATTCAGTGTGTTCAGCCAAGTTTGATATCTCATCATGGCATAGGCAACTCTAGTTTCTCACAGGCTTTGCCAGGGGATCGTATTCTATGATAGATTTTACTGAAAATGTAAAAATTTCTAACATGGGTGATAATGTGTATCTCTGTTCCACATAAAGCAGCATACTTAACTTTAGAGAAGATGCTTACCAGGTTAACCACAAACTGACACATTTTGCACCCTTGACAATTCTTGAAGACTAACTAACTACTAAGACATTGAAGGGTTACTTTCACCATCAGCAGAAACAGTGCTCACCGAGAGGGAATTATAGTTCTTTTAAAACATTAGCTTAAGTGTAACTTAATGAGAAGTAAAATTTCTGAGGAATCACAGGAGCTAGAGCTTACCTATATCTGGTGGCATCAGGGAAAGCTTCATAGAAAAGTTGTTTGAGACATAAAAGGATGTGTAGGGATTGGAAGGATGTAGAAAGGCAAGAATCTTGGGCAGAAACTCTGTTGTGAAAAGGAAAGGCAGGAAGGGTGAAATGATGATGATGATATGTGTGAAGAAATAATCCAATTTGGTTTGAGCAAAAAGTGTATGAAAGGGAATAATGGGAGATAAACATGGAAACATAGACTGGGGACAAATAGTAGAGGATGTCAAACACCAGGCTCATTTATTCAGTAGGCAACAGGCAGCCATTGAAAACTATTGTTTAGGGAGGTCATAGAACAACTACCATTTACAAAATGCCCTCCTCAGAAGAATTCTGTGAGGCTGGTAGTATAAGTATTGTCAGCCTTATTTTACAGAAGAAGAAACTGAGACCCTGAGAAGATGTCAAAACTGGGATTTAATTAAAATGTTCTAATTCTAGGTCCACTTTTCCTTTCCCTACATTGCTTTAGAAAGGCATTTCAGGAAGATTTCCCAAAAGAATGGAAGTAGAATGTTCTGTCCGGAGACAATTTCAATATTCATGCTAGAGGTTATGACAGGAAGTTTTTTCTGTAAACATTTGCCAGAAACTGCGGTAAGCTTTTTTTTTTTAAAGGTACATACATATGCAAGACATAGTCTCTGGTCTCTAAGAGTTACAATCTCGTAGGAGGCACATATTCACAGGTAAACTACAGCATGAGGAATAAGGGATATGCCAGGTGGGTAGTAGTAGTAGCAAAAGGAGTTAAGAGGAGGAAAAGGTCTCCCTTAACTAGGAGAATGAAGGGAGATTTCATGGAATAAGAGGAATTTGAATTTAGTTTCAAGTATGGAATTACGCTAAGTAGAGATGGGAGAGGACAGGGAAAAGTGAACCCAAGTGGAAGGAACAGAGTAACTAAAGTTGGCAAAATATAATACATAGTAAGGGAATAGTGAGTAGTGTGTTTTGGTTGGAGCAAAGTAGAGAATAGTGGGAGATAATGTGAGAAATGTGGCCATGGCCAGGATGTCAAAGTCCTTAAATGACTGGGTGAAGAATTCAGTTCTCAACTACAACAAAAATCCAAATATAGTATGCAGAGAGTATTGAATGAGTGAGACTGAAAACAGGAGTGATGGGGAGATGACAACTTCTGGAAACTTCTGCACTAGGCCAGGCATGAGATTATAAAGGTATGAACTAGACTGGAGGTGATGGGATGGATGGGTGGATGGAAGGATGGATGAGAAAGATATTGCAAATGCAGATTGGATAGGATTCGAAAGTTTAAATGGTGTGAAGCAAGAATAAGGTGGAGTCAAAGATAATTCCAACTTTCCAAACCCAGGCTGCTCAGGCTGCTTAAGGTGGCACAGTAGATCTAGGACATGCTGGATCTGAAGACAGGAAGTCTTGAGTTCAAATCTGGTCTCAGACATTTATTAACTATCTGTGACCCTAGGCAAGTCTTTTTAACCTGTCTGACTCAGTTTCCTCATCTGTAAAATGGAAATAATAATGGCACCTACCTCTCAGGCTTATTGTAAGGATCAAATAATATTTGTGAAGTGTTTTACAAATCTTAAAATGCTGTGTAAAAGTGGTGATGATGATAATTAAACAGAAATGGAGTAGTTGGTTTGCAGAGCAAAGGCATTTAAGATGTGATGAGTTAGAGAAGACAGCACAACATCTGGGTGAAGATGATCAGCAAACAGGAAGTGAAAGGATGGATTTGGAACTCATTTATTCCTCATTTCTTCCTTGACTTTT
Source organism: Notamacropus eugenii (assembly GCF_028372415.1). Taxonomy (NCBI): domain Eukaryota; kingdom Metazoa; phylum Chordata; class Mammalia; order Diprotodontia; family Macropodidae; genus Notamacropus; species Notamacropus eugenii. The sequence goes on along the minus strand of NC_092873.1, from coordinate 230,873,048 downwards.
TGATACCTCTTCATCCATTATTTTGACTCCTTTTTTATTTTCACTCTTCTTTTGTCTTCAAAAAGATCAAGCCTTAAACACAATTTCCTCTAAAATTCATAGACTGAACAAGTCCCCATCCACCTATCACAGAGTGGATGTAATAACTAAATAGTAATTGTTTCTCTTTTACCCAGAAATCCAGAGGGTCTTCCCCTCCCAGTTTGATTCTTTTTTTTTTTTTTTTGATTAAAGGGGCCATCCCTTGAGTAACTTAAAGAAGCCTATTCATTGAATGGATATATCTCACTCAAAGGGAGAATGTGAAAAGACCTTAGCCTGACAGGGCCAGGGTCTCACATTGCATCCTGGGCCATTTCCAGTTTTCCTGATAAATATCAGGCCACTGGACCCAGATGGCTCAGGAGGAGAAAGTGAGGTTGGTGACCTGGCACAGCCCTCCCTCACTCAAATCAAAGTCAACTGCAAGTCATGTCATCATCTTGATGTCATGGTGCTTTTCAAGAAAGAAAGACAAACACACAACTTCCTAAACAATACCACTTGCTTCACTATCCTGCAGAAAACTGAAGAACGATGCAATCCACCTTTTGAATCTGACTGGTGGTTGGGAATGATACCAATACATTTCTATGCTCTTTTACTGTTTTTAAAGCATTTTTGCACACATTATTTCATTTATTCCTCGTCTACCTGCTGATGTAGTTAGGATAGGCATTTTGCAGGTGAGGAAACTGAACTGCAGAGACACTGGGTATTTTCTATAAAGTTGTGGAGCTGGGACTAGATTTTCTGTCTTCTGACGTAGTCTGGGGTTCTTAGCACTTTAATACGTTGACTTTTTTGATATAGGAGATCTGTTTTCATAGCAGCAAATGAAGACTGACTAGAGATGGCATTACTACCTAGGTTCACATTATTCAAAACAAAGGGTACAGGCAAAAATTGACTTTACTCATTAGGTAGAACTATAAGATCACCTCTGGAAAACTTATTTCAAGGACTGTGACTAGATATGTCTTAACTTTCCTTTTCATTTTCCCTGTGTTGCAAAACTACATGACTAGCATCTTATGCAGGCACCTGTCTTTAAAGAAATTCAGAATAAAGGATTTCACTATTAAAAAATTAAAACCAGAGAGGTGGTATGCCATAGGACAAAAAAAGACAGCCTCAGAGTCAGGAAGGCCTGGCTTAAGTCCTACGTGGACACATATTGATCATGTGTCTTTGGGAATGTCACTTAAATTCTCAATGCCTTAGGCAGCTCTCAAAGACTCTGAGTTGCAAAGAAGGTGTTAATGTGCATTGGCAGATTAAGTGCTTCTTCAGGAGTTCCCCATGCCAGTGAAATCACAAGTCTACTTCTGTCCTCCCCCCACCAAAATAAATTAATAAAAGGAGTATGTAAATCACATAATCAGAGTTGGAAAGAACCTAAAGAAGAATACTCTATAGCATACCCTCCAAGTGGGCGACCAGCCTTCCCATGGAGTTTTCTAATCTCTAATTTCTAAGGAGAAGCCATTTCTCAGTGAACCTGTTCCACTTTGGAATAATGTAACTGAGCAGAGTCTGGCACATAGGGGCATGTAATAATGTGTCTTGACTAGACTTTATTTGACTAATTAATAGGAAGCTTTTCCTTATATCAAACCTGTAATTGCTTCGCTAAACTTACACCCACTGATTCTAGTTCTCATCTCGGGCACTAAGCTGACCAGCAGTGAAACACAGTGGGGAGATTTGGAGTCAAAGGATTTGAGATTAAATCTTGGCTCTCTGAGCCAAGTGACTATAGGGATGACTTTGGGCAGATCACCTGTGTGACTTTGAACATGGCTTGACACTGATGCACTTAATTTCCTCACCTTTTAAAGTGAGGCCATTGGATTAGGTAACTTCTAAGCCCTTCTCTAAATCCGTATTCCTCTGAACCTATTCCATATGACAACCTTTCAAATATTTGAAGATAGTTATCATGTCCTTTCCTTAGTCCTTTTTTTATACTAAATGTTTCTGGCTCTTTCAGTCAAACCTCATATGGCACAATTTTAAGGTCCCTCACTATTATAATTGTCTTCCTTCCTCCCTTCCTTCCTTCCTTCCTTCCTTCCTTCCTTCCTTCCTTCCTTCCTTCCTTCCTTCCTCCCTCCCTTCCTTCCTTCCTTTCTTCTTTCCTTCCTCCCTCCCTCCCTCCCTTCCTCCCTCCCTTCCTTTCTTCCTTTCTTCTTTCCTTCCTTCCTTCCTTCTTTCCTTCCTCCCTCCCTTCCTCCCTTCTTCCCTCTCTCCCTTCCTTCTATACTTCTTTCTTTCCTTCCTTTCCTCCTTTCTTCTCTCCTTCCTTTCCTTTTCTCTTTTTCCTTTTTCTCTTTTTCCTTTCCTTCTTCCTTTCCACCCTTCCTTCCTTTGTTCATTTTTTAATGTGTCCCTTCCATCCTCCCTCCATTCACTTTATTTTAGGAGGGAAAAACTGAAATGAATGAACAAGTAAAAGAATGTATTAAATATTTACTATATACTAGTCACTGTGTTAAGTGTTGGGGATAAAAAATGTAAATGAAAAGACCATCCCTGACCTCAAAGAGCTTGCACTGTAGGCTAGGGAGACAACACTTTTCAGGGAGTGGTTGCCAAGGAGGGACACTTTAGTCTTGACAGTTATAGGAACAGTGAAAGTGATAGGAATGAGAGATGGTAGTGCCCTAAACAGAATACAGTATTCTAAGTGTCATCTGATTAGAGCAGAATATATTGGGACTATCATTAGAGAATGGACGATAAAATGGTTATGACTAGAGAGGGTGTGTCCCAAGTTCATGGTTCTTTAAGCAAAGCAATTCTGAGTGATAATAAGGTTCAAGATGTGGTTGGGCTGTGGGTGACTGATCTGTCACTGGAAAGGAGGTTGAGGGATTATGATGTCATGCAGGTGGGACATCAGTCCACATACTTAATTCACTAAAGATAAGTTCAAGGAAAAGGGTAGGAACAACAACAAAAAAAGTGAGTCATAGCTTGAAGACATCAAGAGAAGATGGGATGTATCAGGGAGGACAGAAAAAGGTGATCATCAGAACATGGGCGTAAACAGATGACTTGGATATTAAAAGAAATCTTAGTAAAGGGAAACTTTGATCTATGTGGGTAATTTTTCTTGTATCTTCATCTCCAATCACACTGTATCTTAGATATTTTCCTGTTTTACACTTTGTCTGATGTCAGGATTGAGTAGATCACTAGATGATGTTTCTTGGCACTGTGGAAAGAACACTGGATTTAGAATCAAAGGACCTGAATTCAAATCTCCTCTTTTTCACCTGTTACCTAGGCATATGTATACATTCCTTTTCCTTTCCCTTCTCAACCTGCCCAGACAAGAAAAAAAAAGAGGAAAATAAGTAATTCTATAAAACCAACCAGTTTAGCTGCTAAAAGAGCTATTCTTTGAGCAAGGAAGACCTAGGTTGAAATTCTACTTCTGACACTTAATGGTGTGTGACTTTAGGCAAGTCATTTAAATCTCTTTTATTCTCAATTTCCTCATCTGTAAAATGTAGGGGTTACATTAGGTGATTTCCAAGGGCCCTTCTACCTCCAAAGATATTAACTGTATTTGATAACATGTACAGTGTTCTACACTCATGTTTCCCAGCCTTTGCCAAGAAGAAAGGGAACTGTATTTTCTTAATCTTTTTTGAGATCAAGATTGGTCATTATAATTACACAGTATTCAGGGTTTGTGTTAACTTTTGGTTGTTGATCTTTCCATTGACAGTGTTCAAGTTATTATATATGTTATTTTCATGGTTCTGATTACTTCATTTGGTACAAAGCTATGTCTTCCTGTGATTTTTAGTTTACTCCATAGTTGTCATTTCTTATGGTGCCATTATAATCCATTACATCCATGAACCATGGATTAGCCATTACCCTATTGATTGGTATCACTTTATTTCTAGTCCTTCATTACTTCAGGTAATGATACTATAAATATTTTGGTTTATATGAGATTTTTCTTCTTGTCTTTGACCTCCTTTGTGTATATGCCTAATAGTATCATTATGGAACCTCAGGATCACAGGATATGAACATTTTAGCCACTTTCTTAGTTCCCAGTTGTCTTCTGGGATGATTGAACCACTGTGTATTAGTGTGTCTATTTTTTCATAGCCCCTCCATTATCAACTATTCCCATCTTCGGTAATCTTTACTACTTTGCTGCTTGTGAGGTGGAACCTCATAGTGGTTTGAATTGTAATTTTAAAAATTATAAGTGATTTATAGTAATCTTAAATGTTTTTATAAATGGCTTGTAATTCTTTTGAGAACTGTTCCATTATTCTTACTAATATTTGTTGATCCATTGATTAATCAGATTAGACATTCTTAATCTGACGCTCAGTGTTATAATTCTTTTTAGATCGTAAGGCCTTCTAGGTGTCTATGTTTGTGTACATTTAATTATTTAACCACTGAACAAGCCTATATGAATTCAAGATTTTAGGTAAGTTTTTTTAAAATAAACTTGATTTGAGGTTTAGTATTTTGGTTTAATATCTCCAGAAACTAACACATAATAGATGCTTAATAAATTTTTGTTGAATTGACTTGAATTAAATATATAAAGTTGGGGGAGTATTTAAGGGAAAAATGAGCACACCACTTGAAGGCAGGGTCTGTGAGAATGATCAAGAAGGACCAGGATTATTAGGATTTTAAAATTTTGTTTTTATTGAAATCTTTTAAAATCTTCATTTCCAGATATATCCTTATTTCCTCCGTTACCTGATTGATTGCCTCTTGTGACACAGACTTAAAAACAAAGGGAAAAAAACCTGAAGAATTTGGAGTATTTGGGCTGGTGAATACTCAGGCCAGGTCTATATAATACCACAAGGACTTTTCAGTTGGAAAAAAATTCATTTGGAAAAAATAAATGACTTACTTGGCATTGTTTAGACAATGATTGAAGTTTTTGCTTTACAATTGGTTGTGGTATTTTTTTTTTTTTTGTAGAAAATGAATGATGACTTAAAAATTTTAACTTAGTCATTTTACAAATAACATTAGCTCTCCTTTCTCCATCATTATGGTGTATCAATTATGAATAAATTGATTTCAGCATAGTAGAAAATGTTGACAAGGTGTATACGTTCCTAGAATATGGCCAGATTTTGTGGCAAATCCTTTGTAAACCCAGATACTGAGGAAGATGAGACTGGTGAATCTCTTGACCTTAGGAATTCTGAGATGCAATGAGCTAGGCCAATTGGGTATCTGCACTGAATCCTGCATTAATATGGTAAGCCTCTAGGAGAGGGTAGGGGGCTCACTTTGCTTAATGAGAGGAAAACTTGCCCAAGTTGAGACAGAGAGATGTTCCTAGTATGGTCAACTGGAGTTGTGGAAGTCTCTTCTACATGATCATCAAAATTAGGATATTAACAATTTATCTGGGATTGGTTTAGGTGCATAGAGGTTTTCAAACCAGAGAAGATGCCTTGATGGCCTGTTGAGTTCACTTTCGTGTAATTATTTTTTAATTAGGAAATGTGTTATAAAAGAGAAGAGGGGAGAGACTAGAAAAATAAACAGCCTTCATTTTAAAAAAAGATTGTAGGGAAGTCTTCTTATATTCAGGCAATCATTTTTCTATCACCACTCAGTATTTGTGATCTAGAGCTGTCAGCTGAGACAGATTTCCTGGCTGACTATCAGTCAGATCGGGAAAAGCCTGTCTTGTGCCAGGACATCTGGGGAGGCACAGAAAACACTCCGTACTTCCCTGATGTCATCCATTAGTGTCTACTTGCCTCACATAGAACTTGGAGCTAGTTGAGTTATAGACTCAGCAACTGTGAGTGAGGTGGCCTTGGGCAATGATTTAGGACCAAACTCCTCATCCTTCATCCACTGAGTTTTCCCTGTGTATTATTGTAAAAAATACTTAATCTATCCTTCAGAGGTATTAAGAATACAAAAATTTCTATGAATGTAGTTTAAAAAATTAAAGTCACTTCAGGTTTGTCTGTTTTTTTTTTTTTTTTGAGGGGAAGAGGCAAATTCTTCTGACTCGTTTTATCATGGAATGTTAGAATTGCAAAGAATCTATCCAGTTCAATTCTTTATTTTATAGATATGAAAGTGAAGGCCTAGAAAGATAGAATGACCTGAATGTCACTAAGAATTTATACATTTGTAGTATATCTTTTCCCAAAATATACAGACTTAAATTTAAGTGTGAGATAAACTATAAGTCAAAATAAGAAATATCTGTTCGCGATAAAATATTTAAGTCTAAGTTAATAGGCAGTGTTAAAGAACAGTCTGTCTTGAGCCCATCATTTTTGTCATTGTATTGAAGCTAGTATTACCTTTAGATTCTAAAAAAACGTTATTAGAGGATAAATTTACTTCATCAGCATTTTAAATGACACCAAAAATATACTTGACAATTGTGTATGCTTTCAGGAATTTCCTCCTTTCCTGTAAAAACTGACAGTAGGAAATGTGTACAATAGGAATAGAAAATCAGGTATGCTACAAGAGTTCTGAGTTCCTTATAATGGGATCATAGATTTTGAACAGGAAGTGTCATCTAGTCCAATAGTGTCATATTTAAATAGAAACATGAGCCCTCAAACCGTATGTAAGGATCCTTTACTTACGGTTGCATATTGACTTAGAAAACCACATATTAGTATTATCTGCGTTTTACTGCATTTTTACTTATATTTATTTATCATATTTTCCAATTCAATTTTTATGTCATTTGGGCCACACTCAGGAGTGTTGTGGGTCACCTACAGTCTGTGGGCTACATGTTTGACAGCTTTGATCTAGGCTATACCCTTCATTTTACAGAATTAGAAACTGAGGCCCAGAAAACTGAAAGACTTTATCCAAAGCCACACAGGTAGTAAGTGACAAAGTCAAGATTTGGACATTTGTCCTTTGACCCAGTATCCTGCATACTTTTTAGTGTAGCATTAAAGTCTCTTTTTGGGACACCAAATCCCAGCATTTAATGGAAAATGTACGTGCTGTGTCCTTTACGTTGGATTATGAAGGGATTTTGTTGTTGAGGAATGCTTTTGCCAAGTTAATGTAGTTCTAAAAAAATTATAAGTACATTTTAATGCTTTATTGATGCTTTAAAAAAAAACTCTCTTGTGGCACAATAGTCTTCTCTTCTCTCCTCCCCCTCCCCGGCCATAGACTCATTCCTTATAATAATGAAAAACAATTAAAGCACAGTGGATACATTTCCAAGTACATTTTAAAATCTCTTTTGTTTTCTGGATTTTTTATTTTTTTGGCTAAACTTTAAGTGGAGTGTTAGGATTATAATTTTCAATTTCAAATTAAAGAAACACTTTGTACAAATCAGAAGGAATAGGGGGAAAATATAGAAGGAATTGAAGGGTCTGCCAATCTCAGGTCTTTCTCATTGGCTTTTGTTTTGAAAAAGGCAAAAAAAAAAAGCCCCACAATATGATAAATAGAAATAAGGTCCTACTGATAATTAAATACTATAAGGAGAAAGAGAAACATAGAGACTAGAAAGTAAGGTTTATATGCTTTTCCTAAAATGGAAATCCAAAGTGTAAATATTTCTTTGGTTTTTTTGGTAAGTTTTAAAATGAGTTTTTAAACCTTACATCCATTGGATTATTAATCTAAATATATAACTTTACAGGTTGCATCATATTTTAGTTTTTCTATAAGGTTCAACCAGACAAAAATAGAGTGGTTGAGGAGGTTATTTCAAATCAAAAAAGAACTAGATTTACAAATATCAGTTTTATTGAGGTGACTAAGTGGCTCAATGAGTAGAACTTGAACTTGAGGCAGGGAGACCTGAGGTCAGATGCAGCCCCAGACACTTGTTAGCTGTGTCAGTGATCAAGTCACTTCGACCTCAGATTCCTTAGCTGTGAAATGGGGATAATAATAGTACCCATTTCCCTGGGATATGGTGAGCGCTTAGTACACAATAGGCACTTAATACATGCTTCTTTCCTCCCTTCCTTTATTATGCTCTTCTAGGACTCCCACTGTCCTGTGCAGATGGTTAATAAATAAGCAATAAAACTTTTTTTATTTTTTACAGACTTATTTAATAGCTTGAAAAAATGATTTCAAGTAGTTCACAACTATGGAAAGAACTTCCAAAGCTAAATGTAATTGTTGAGGTAGACCTTCACAAAGAGAAAAATAAACTGTACCTTTTGACCCAGCAATACCATTACTAGGTCTGTTTCCAAAGATGATTAGGGAAAAAGGAAAAGAATCCATATGTTTTAAAATGTTTATAGTGGCTCTCTTTGTGTTGGCAAGGAACTGGAAATTGCAGGGAAGCCATCCATTGGGGAAAGACCTTACCACCTGTGGCATATGATTGTGATGGAATATTACTCTGCTATAAGAAATGGTGAGCACCGTAACTTTAGAAAAGCATAGAAAAACTTCCATGAAATAATAAAAAGCAAAATCAGTAGAACCAAGAGAACATTGTATACAGTAGCAGCAGTATTGTTTTAAGAATGACTTTGAGCAAATGAGTTATTTTGTCTAGTATAAATACACAATTAACTGTAAAGGACTTATGAAGAAATATGCTGTCTATATCCAGAGAAAGAACTGATAAATAGAAGTATGTACAGAATAAAATTTACACATATACCTATATGCCTATTTGTGTCTTCCCTCCTCTAGGGCAGAGAGGAGGGAAGAAAAAAAAAGGAAGAAATAAGTTTACATGGTAATTTTGTTGTAAAGGAATAGCAAGTTGTGCATAGTAGACTTGCAGTTTCATGTACAATCATCTGTTTTATTTTACTATGTTGTGGTAATGCTTGTTTTATTGCTTAAGTTAAACAGAATTTATAAAAAAGCAAAGAGAAAAAGAGGGACACCATATCCCCTTATGTATCAGTGTTTCCAAGGCTATGCCCATGTTAATCTTTTTGTCTTTCTCAACCCTTTCTTACTGGGTAATTCCATCTGTTCTTGTGGTTACTATTTTTATCTCTATGTAGATTGTTTCCAAATCTATATATCTCGGGTCGGTCTTAATGCGCTCCTCCAAGTCTTGAATCTCCAGCAACATGATGTAGATCTCCACTGGGATGTCTCACAACTCAAACTCCTTTTCTGAAATTAGAAGAAATACTAAGCCTCTTTTTATCATATTAATATTATTATCTTTGTTATGCCTCATTTTCTTGGAATATTATTTCGTTGAAAATATTCTTTTGATTTCTTGATTTTGACTGTAAATTCCCAGGTACCACAAAACTCACAACATTAGAAGTGTCTTTGCCCTTCACTAGACCCATCCTTGAATAGCCAATCAATATTGTTTTAAAAGATCACTTGACCTCTCTAGAACTTAGGTTTTTTTATCTGAAAAATGAAGGGGTTGGACTAGATGATCTCTAAGGTTTCTTTCAGTTCTAAAAGTGTTTAGGCAGTTTTTAGTGGCATAGGGCAAAGACGGTTAGAGTTGGAGTCAGGAAGACCTGAGGTCAAATCATGCTTTATATGCTTAATAGCTATATGACCAGTGAAAGTGTCTTGACCTCAGTTTCCTTCTTTGTAAAATAGGTCTAATAAAGCACTTATTTCACTAGGTTGTTGTGAGGCTTAGATAAAATATTGTATTATAGATAAATTATGTGATATAATTTATTATATAATAATTGTATCACAAAATATCAGTTTAATGTTTCACATTAATATATAACATAAATATAATAATAAAATAATGCAGATAAATATTTTATTAATGTTTACATTGTATACAATATTACTTTAATGTCATACATAATATATAGATTATATGTACAATATTATTTTAATATCATATCCTGTCTATAGGTTACATATAATTATGTAAAACATACACATATATATATCCTCACAATAGTACTTAAAATGCTATATACAGTTAGCTTTAATTTATATTCCTAATGTAAAATATCCCTGTATTACACATTACTCAGGAACTTTACATTCCAGCCAAAGTGGCCTACTTGGGATTCTCTGTGCTTGACATCACATTTCCAAGTTCATGCCTTTGCACGGGATGTCATTTCCCATCATACCTGGAATTCTCTCCATTCTTTCTTCCATTCCTTGGAATCCCCTCTTCCCCAGTTCCTTTCAAGGCACAGCTCATATCTTCATGATTCCCTCAGTTGTCAATGTCCCCTAAAATTACTTGATATTTAGTATATGTTTTTGTACTTCCTTATCTGTGTATATATTGGTTCTTCCAAACAGAATGTAAATTCCTTGTGGGGAAGTATTATTTTGTTTTTTGTGTTTCTATCCTCAGAGGTTAGTGTAAAATGTTTGCTGAATTGAATTATAAACCAGCCATTGTTTTTTTCCCCCCAGTTGCCAGTGTTTGAGTTTATACCATATCACCTCTTAACCTTCTTCCTTCTAGTCTCTCCCTCCTTCAGATCTTGCCAGATTCAGTTGACTTCTTTCACTTTCGTTTGTTCTTCAAAATTGTTAGTCATTTTTTTTCTTTTAAAGTATAAAAGGTAAGGGAGTGTGATAGAAATAGCATTGGATTCTGAATTCATAAATTTGAATTTGACTTGTGCTTCTACCACTGACTGGCTTGGTGATTTTCCTAAGTGCTTAATCTCTTCAAGCATCTTCTGTGAAGTTAACTGATTGATTCTATGGTTTTAGAATCTATGATTCTAGAACAGTCAGTTTGGCACTTGAAGAACTGTACAGTCTGACCTCAGTCTACCTATCCCCATTGATGTCCCACTCATCCCCAACTCTCCAAACTAGTTACATTGTGCCCTCTGAGTTAGTCTTGTGATTTAACTGAGTTAGGGTACGTAGGTCCTGCCTCTTCAACAATTTTTCAACACCTGATGATTGAGATCATATCATGTGCTTTTGCATCTCTCATGGTACTTACTATAGCATTAGCACATAGTAAGAACTAAGTAATTACTTGTTAAATTCAATTGAATTTTTGACAAATGTACAAAGACTTTAAAAAAAAAACTCCGAATCTAGAATAATGATAGTGTTTGGCCTATTTATACATTCAAATTGTTTGCAGGTGTTTGCTATTAGGATAAAAAAATAACAAAGCAAACCCTTAGACCTTCATTAGACTTGAACTAGAATAAACAAGAATCTGAAAATTCAGGGTCTTGATTTTAGCTTTATAATGATGCGGCTGACAGTCAAAAGTGTCTTTGGCCAAAAAAGTTTTGCTATAAATAGATTTATACTATGTGTGCAGATATATTATCTACACATATATGTATATACATTCAGAATTGAAAAGAGCAAAAATGGATTATTTCTCATCTTTAACTCAGATTCAAATTTGATTTGGCATTTTCATTTTGGTTCCATTTGGTCAGGTATTTGGAATTTCAGAAAGCTTTATGAAAACATCCCTCCTACACATCTTGAATATCCCCTTCCTGCTTATCTTCAGAACAGCTTGATTCTTTTTATAGTAAATGGCTTAGTGGAGGGGAACCATTTGTAGTGGGTAAACTTAAGTACAGTGTGTCCCATTTGAAACAGAAGTCATGGTAATGGCTTAAAGAATGGTGGAGATATGTTTCTACTTTCTTCTTTAACCGGGTGCTGGCGAGAGCCCCCCAAAATAAAGGTCTTTTTTTTTTTTTAAAGAATCATATTGCTTCAGGGGAGATGCCATTTTTTCTTGTTGTTGAATGAGAATAATTCTTTTGATTAAACTTTAAAAAAAGATAGGCTATAGGATCATTTTTATTTAGTGCATTTTAAAACCATGGAATCACTGCAGTCAGTCCTTTTAGAGACTTTTTGTGTTTACCTGGGCCACTCACATTATGCTTAAAAATCTTGGGGGAAGTAGGTTGTAGAAGTGCAGCACAAGCCGTACAGAACATTTATAATAAGGAAATCTTATATAGAAGCTGACTAATTATACAAGTTAATATGAAGCATTATGGTATCATATATTTTAAATATATAAATATGCATTTATATATTTAAAATATACATATAATATATATAAATATTTTAAATGTATATTTTAAATATGACCCAAATATAGACCCATTATTCTTGATTGCTGAATAATTTTATACCAGTGCTTAATGGTAAGTTTTTATGAGATCGTTGTTTGCTCACTCTTTGAATGATTTCAAGCAATCATGCCTCATAAGAAAAAAATGTAGACATATTCTACTATATAGGTAAAAATATGGAGGTAGAAAATGCCTTGTACTTACATGGTACTTTACAGTTTACATAGCTCTTTCAGATGTATTTGCTCACTTATTCTCTATAACAATCCTGGTAGTTAGGTAGGGCAGGTATCATTAGCCTCTTTTGATAGATGAAGCTAAAGCTCAGAGAGGCTGGCTTACCCAGAGAACCTTTGAACTTCAAGTTCCCTTGACTCCCATTCCCATGCCCTGTCCAAAATTCATATTGTAAAAGAACTACATTTTAAGTAACATTTAAAATATTATAGTACAGTTGTAGCCTTCCATTTAGCAAGAGAATTTGAGATCATTTTCAGTAAGATATGGTGTGTTATATAAAGTACTCCTACTTATTTTGATAGATTAGTCAATACATTCTTTTAAATTTTACACATGTATGTATTTGTTCATATGTGATGATGATGATTACCAAGTCATATTTGGGGAAAGATCAGAAAGTTCCTAGTCAGTTGAGTTGAAATACATATAAAGACTGTATTAAATCATCTGTGTAATTTTGATATTCATGGCTCCTGGACATACATTATAATTTCTTTGAAGGACTTCTAGGATCTGATTATACCTTTTCCTGATCTAGTGCAGAAGGAAATGACTGAGCTGTGCATTGTATTTGAATCCAAGTAATATCAAGTTAGTATTGTATGATTACTGTTTAAATATTATATGTGCTTGATGCATTGTTAAAACTCTTCTTTTTAAAATGATTGGGACACTGAGATTTTTTTTACTTGAATATTTTGTTTAACTGAGATTCAATATATATGTGCATATGAATGCACATTAATATTCACCCTCTTATTATAATCAATTATCATTCATCGAAATTTAAGCACTGATCTGCTGAACACTAGAACCTGTGCTCTCAGGATCCTTCTTTCCATATTTCAACTAAGAGGCAATGTGATGTAGTGGAAAAACCTCTGGAGTATTAGCCAGGATAAATGGGGGAATCTTACCTCTGAGTCTTGCTATATCACCTTGGGAGAACCACGTAACTTCTCTGAAAATGTTTCTTTTTCTGTAAAATACAGAAAATTACAGTCTCCTTGGTTGCCTTGAGGCTCAAACTGTTAAATATGTAAAGCACTTTATAAACTTGGGAGCGATCTATAATTTTAAGCTATTATTTGTACAAATCTGTATATTTTCCCCTAGCCTTACTAAGTCAGAGTCACCCAAAAGTGGAATGGGTTACCTTGGGCAAGTTAGTGGATTTCTCTACACTAGAAGTCTTTAAGAAAAGACTAAGCAGTCACTTCTCAGAGATATCATAGAGGGAAATTTTCTTAAGTTATGGGTTAAACTGTACAGTGTTTGAGTTCTCTTCTAACTTTGATTTTCTGTGTTTCTAAGATTTCTAATGGTTTGGATTCTGAATAAACAGAAGTTTAAGGAGAAATCAGGGATTCCTTCTAAGAGGAGAATTCTTGACTTTCGTATTTGATAAAACTCTTATGTACCTTCTTGAGTGTGAAGAAGAAATGTAATCTTCTTTCCTGTATTCAGTTTTATTTAACAGATGTTTATTAAGTACTTAATTAATATCTAGAATGGTGTAGTGCATGAGGAGCTGGTTTTGAAGCCAAGAAGACCTGGGCTCAAGTTCTGTCTCTGACATATACTGGCTGTATGTCTCTGGGCATGTCACCTAATGTCTTAGTGCCCTGAATAGTTCCCTAAGCTGAAGGTTGTTAGGTTTCATCTTTGGGGTGCATGGAAAAGAATATTTTGTTATTCAGCACCATAATGGCTCTGTAGGATCCTTTCCATTCGTGGGCCAGCAGGTGTATTGCTGAGTGGCAAAAAGGTCTTTGCAGTGTCCTTCAGATGTCACATCGATGATATTATCATTTTGGGCTTTTTGGTTGGGTTTATGAGTTTATAATATGGGAATACTGAAAATATAAGGAAAATGGGATTTAGGATGCTTTCAGTTAAAGAAATGTGGAAAGCAGTAGGAGAGCTAATAGATATGTGAGAGAGTAGGTTGTTTAATAATAATAATAGCTAGCATTTATATAGTGCTCTAAGGTTTGCAAAGTGCTTTATGAATATTATTTCAGTTTATCCCCCCACCAACCTTAGAAGGTGGGTGCTGTTGTTATCCCCATTTTATAGATGAAGAAACTGAGGCAGATAGAGGGTAAGTGATTCATTCAAGGGTCATACAGCTAAGTAAATATCTAAGGCCAGAATTGCACTTGTCTTCCAGACTCTGGGTTCAGGGATATTTATTTGATAGAGAATAAGCCAAACCCCACATTTCTTTTCTTTCTTGTTACAAACCTTACTCCAGAATGTGGAAAAGAACTTCAGTTGGTGTTCATCCTTTTCTGTGAGAAAAAATAAAACATAAACTCAGTTTAACTTTCACATGCCATTGTTAGAGTGGTTTGGATTTTGAATTTATGTTTGTTTGTATTTTTTTTTGGTAAGCATGTGATACTGTTGCATTGAAGTGATTTTTCTCTTTTTTTTATTTCCTCTTAGGGTCAGCCAGGTGTTTCACCAACAAGGAATGGAGTTTACAAATATTTACTAGAGTAGAAAGAGGTACTAGCACGTGGTGGTGGTATTTTTAAAATTCCAATCTGAGAAGTTTTATGAGATCCTTGTCCTTTTCAGAAGTTTTGTGTACCCATGTGTCTGCACTTAGGTGGTGTTCTGGGGTTAATCATAATTGTTTAGGAAGAATCTCTGTTTCATAGAAGTAGTTCCAAAGACTTGTTGTTCTAGGCATTGGACATCCTCATGTTATTCTGGACCTACAAGTACTTGGTCTGAAGCAGATTAATTACCAAACCCTTGTGAATAATTAACTGTTTGACTTGTTCCCAAGTTATATACTCACTGGGTTAGAAATGATTTCCCAAACTACTAAAGATAAGCAAAGGTTATTCCTGGTTTCACAATGTCCCCATTGTTATTGACTTGTGTCTATGTGTGAGACATCAGCTGATACCTACGCAAGTCTGGTCCAGCTTCTCATTCAAACCACTTCCTGGGGTTTTCTCGGGTAATGGCAGTGATTCAGAAGATACCACAGTGTTTTTAGAGAACTGCTTACTGTGTTTTACTCTGAGACTGAGTCTGCCTGGTTGGGAACTGTCAAATCCAAAAGGAAGATTTTTGTTGCTGTGCAGTTAAATCCTTTTCCCTTGAATTCAGCTTAATTCAACTGTGTGTGCTTTCAGTGCTATTTGACGGGATAATATATTTCTAGGAGTAGGCTTATATCCCAAGTTCATTCAAACAATACGTTTATTGAGTACCTACCATGTGCAAAACATATGTTTTGGGGTACAGTTAAGAGTTACAAATGGTTCTGCTCTCAAGGAGTTTATGATCCTGATTGTGGACAATAACACAAGCCCAAGTGCTAGAGTAGTACAGGTGTTACGTACTCTGACCTTCTAGAGGCGAAAAGATGATTATGTTGATGTAGTATATACCTATGAAATGTGATAAAGCATATTTCTATATTCACATGGATATCACATGTATTACTGTAGTATATTTACTAGAGTGTATATTGTTTTAGGAATTTTTATTTTCATGAAATAAACAGTTATTGTTAATAAGCTTTGATCCCATATCTACCTTAAAAATGAAGTACCAATTTCAAAGTGGCTTCTGTTGTTACGGAGATAGCAAGTTTTTATCTTGTCCCTTAAAAAGCTTTGTGAGTGACCTTGGTTGTGGGGCTAAAGAGAGAGGAGAGGAGGAAGAAACAAAGAGCATGAGTTACATGAATCAGAGTGATGATGTTTATAAACTGTATACTGAACTTTTTCAGGCTTGAGTGATAAAATGTCCTATTGGAGGGCTAGCATTGATTAATTAGTTAATGAATTAATTTGCTCATTCATTTACTTATCTATTTTCCTTAGTGTTTTATATATATATGTATATATACATACATATATATGTATAGTTTAGTATACCATTTCATTAAATGATTAGAGAATATTTATATGGCCCCTTTCTCCATTTTTCAAGGTTGGGAGGAGTAAGAAAGAGAAAAGAGAGCAGAGAACTAGAGAGAAAGAGTGAAGGGTAAAGATGGAACAGGAGGAGAGTTACAGGCACTGCTTTTTCCCTGTGCTAGATAGGTATAAACACAGGTATATCAGTCATTTATTAGTGGCAGTTCTGTGCAGAGCACTCTGATCAATGCTGGAAAGATATACAGTTTGGATAAAACATGCTAAGAGCATATGAGGGGGTAAGACAAACACAGATAACTGTAATACATGATATTACATGGTAAGTGTATTAGAGAGTTAGAAAATAAAATTCTATGAGAGCTCTGAGGAGGAGGGTCATTATGAACTTTGGAATAAAGGAAGACTTCCTGGAGGAGATGGCGTTTGAGTGTGTTTTTAAAAGATAGGCAAAAAGAGAGTGAAGGTCTAGAGAGCAACCTTAGTAAAGTAAGGAGGGAAAATAGCTCATCCTGTCCTTGGGGGATAGCGATTTGTAGTTGACTTCAGGCTGTGGAAGCCACTTATTAATGCTTGGCTGATGAGCTTCAGCTATATACATAAGATAGTGATGAATAAAGAAGAGAGGAGAGAATGCAGTAGAGGAGGCCTGAAAGGAGGTTATTGGAATAATCCAAGCCGGTAGTCATGGAGGCCTATACTAGAGTAGTGGCAGTTAGAATAGGGAGGAGGAGGTGAAAATGAGAGATGGATTAATCAAAGTTGGTGGTAATTGATTGGTTGCGAAAGGTGAGGGAGAAAAACCTAAGACAAAGTTAACTCCAATGTTATGAACAAAGAAGACATCCTTTAGTGTTCTTTACTGTACCATACACAGGAACAGTAGAGGCAGGTTTAGTGGAGGAAGATATGACATGAGTTTTGGACATGTCCAGATTGACCTTCCTTGGAACAGACAGGCAGAGAGGTCCTGTAGTCATTTGGAGACACAGGTCCTGAGCTTAGAAGAGAGACCAGGCCCAGTCACAAATTTGGGAGTCATTTGCATAGAAGTGGTCATTGGAGCTGTGTCGATAATAAATAAGATTACCAAAGAAAGGGGTATACATAGAGAAGAGATCCTTGGGGAATCCTAACTTAGCCTCAAACTTTTGGGAAGAGGGTAAAGCATAAGAGAAGGAAGTAGAGAATCAGTAATTTCACAGGTAGGAGGAGGTCCAGGAGTATGGGAAGAGAGGAAGGACTGGTCAAAGATGTCTAAAGCTGTGGAGGGGCAAAGGTTGGTTAGGACTGAAAGAAGTTACTGGATTTGGTGATGAAGAGGGCTCTGGTGGTCTTTGACAGCAGTGTCAGCAAAGTGGGGGTAAGGGGAGAGGAAGGTGTAGATGCTCAGTTGCAAAGAGGGAGAAGAGAGAGTGAGCACTGAGGAAAGAGGTAGAGAAGACATTTTTTCCAGTTGGAGGAAAGAAGGGCAGGAAGTACATGGGAAAGAATGGTCAAGGGCTATCTATCTGCTTATTTATTTATTTATTGTACTGGGAAGATCTGAATACATTTGTAGCCCAAATAGAAGACCAAGATGGTTTGGGAGAAAGCGAAGATATATGAGAGGGTGTGACTGCCAGAGCAAAGTCTTAGGTAAGTAGACAGATTAACCTTATTGACTATCAAGGATGACTCTGCAGTGACCAGAGGGAAGTAGGTGAGAGAGGGTAATAGTTCTGAGAAGGACTTAGGAATGGAAGAGGTGGGCTGAGAGAGTTCATATGGAATGATCTCAGTATTCTCCGTGAAGTAGCACGCCAGACTGTCTGCTGTAAGTGTGTTGGATGGGGTTAGGGATCACAGAATCTTGGAGTCAGAAGGGGTCTCAGAGGTAAATCTTTCTTAAAAGTCTTAGAAAAGTGGTTATCCATCCTCTACTTGAGGACCTCTTAAAGGGGAATCAGCTTCCTGCTAAGGGACCCCCTACACTTTTTTTTGACAACTGTAGTTGTTAAAATCTGCCTTATTATAACATACTTCTATTGCGCTTAAGGCCAAATGGAATAAAAAATTATCTCCTTTCCATGCAGTAGCTTCTGTGTCCAAAGCCAAATTTATTTTCTTCTCTACAAAATCTACTTGGTCCGGACTTCCCTCTATCTGTGTAGATCTACTTACCATTTTTCCAGTCACCCATTCTAAACCTAGAAGTCATATTCAATTCTTGGCTCTCATTCACCAGTACCACCCCTATCCAATGAGCCTTGTCAATTGTACCTCCATGGCATCTCTCACAATCTTTCCCCTTCTCTGCAACTTTCACCATAACCACCAAGACCAGGGATGGGGAACCTGAGGCCTTGAGGTCACATGTGGCTTTCTAGGTCCTTAGGTGCAACCTTTTGACTGAGCCCAAATTTTACAGAACAAATCCTTTTATTAAGGAAATTTGTTCTGTGAAGTCTGGATTCAGTCAGAGGACTACACTTGAGGACCTAGAGGGCTACGTGCGGTCTTGAGGCTGCAGGTTCCCCACCCCGACCCAGACTATTCCAGAGGCCCCTGGCTGATCTCTTTGCATCCACTCTCATTCCTCTCTAATCTATCTTCCACATAGCTGCCAAAATAACATTCCTGAAACGTTGCTCTAACCAGTCAGTCCCTTGCTATAGAAGCTTCAGTAGCTCCCTAGAATAAATTATAAGCTCCTCCCATCAGCATTTGAAGACCTTCACAATTTGACTCCAGACTAACTTTCCAGGTGAATTATACTTTACTCTCCCTCTCATTCATTCTGTCGTCAAACTATGGGATACTTGTTTCCCATACCTGTCATTCCATTTATCACCTATTTGCCTTTGCCCAAGTAGTACCTAGGTTCATTGAGGTCATCTGGGTCTAAGATATATGTTCTTTCCATGACACCCCACTGCCTCCAGTACAGTATAGCCAAATAAGTTCTTATATGACTGGAATTTTGTTGTAATCAAATTTTTTTTGAGAAATATACAAATGACCAAAATCAATGTTAGATTTTTTTAGAAAAGTAACTTTAAAAAATAAAGAAAAACTACTGATTCTCTGCCTCCTCTTATGCTTTACTCTTTTCCCAACAATTTGAGATTAGGGTTCCCCAAGGATCTCTTCTCTACATATATCCTTTCCTTTGGTAATCAGTAAGGTTTCAAGCCAGATTTTAATATAACCTACATGTTTGAGACTGTAATGAGAAGTGATTGTCAGAACTGAAACTGAAAGTTAAATCATGTTCATTATATTTGTATAAGGAAGAATCCAAGAGTTTCCTGATTAATCATCAGTTAGCTTGGTAATTTGGTTAACTAGAGTACCCTATTTCCCAAATATTATGGTGAATATTTTACTGTTTTGTTGTCTTTGAAAAGAGATACTCTTTCCCTCTGCTCTGAATTGGTAGATAGAAATATGTTTGGGTTCCCTGCATTGTTTTAAATAAATGAGAGATAATGTTATGGTTTGCCACATACTCATGGTGATCTACCAGATTATAACCTACCAATTTATCCTTTTGATACAAAAAATAAAGTTCATGTGTAACTATTAGGTGAACACATATGCTCCTTGTTTTATATGAGCTTGTACATAGAACTCTGAAGATTGCTGAACCCTACTTGTGAGTATTTAGCAGAAGGAGGTAGATAGGTAGAGGACTTTTAACTGCTGTGGCAATATAGACCTGGTTCAGGAATTAGGAGTTGTTCCTTAAAATGTGCATTTTGGTAACCATAAAATATACTCAGCTTTGTGAACCATGGACTTAGCCAATGGAGAGGAAGGAATTTGTCTGCTGAATAGTAAAAGGAAGTATTTGCTCTATTATTGTAGTACATGGCCTTTTGCCATATTTGATAACATATTGAAATCCTGCACACCCAAAGTCTGCTGTCCTCTTGGCCCTTCATTAATCATCCACTGTACAGTGAGGTTAGATGAAACAGTAGTTCAATAGACAGTGATAGTTTAGGAAATCATTCAGGTCATCTGAAGACAGAAATCACTGATGGAGAAGGGTTTGTGATTTGGTGGTCTGTTCAATTTTAAAAATCTTAAACATGTTCCCTTCTGTTTCTAACCAAAGCCAGTCTAAAGGAGGAATATACAGTAGGACGGGAACGTTGTGTTATTCATCAGCATTAACTGGGACACTGTGATTTCTTTTTGAAATTGTAAGACTGGGAGAATATGCTATCATGCCTGAATTATTCTATGAATGAAATCAAGCATTTCTCATAAAGAACCTATTAGTCTTTGTAAAAAAAACAAAAACATCCCATAGTATAATGAGAATATGTGAAATTTGTCTATTAGGGTTTAATTTTTTGATTATTAAAAGTGCAATGTTCTCTTTCTATGTGTGTATAATATATATGTATATATATATATACATGTATATGTATATATATATACACATATATATATAAACCCTCCAAACTGTGCTTCCTGTTTTTATTGACTAGCTTAGGACAACTTTGCTGAAAGCTCTGTCCATTCTATTCACTACTCTGTGCTCCTTAATCCACACATGCTTTTCTGCAACAGTAATGTCTCAACTACTGCTGCTTCTGACTGGAACAGCAGAGTAGACAGAGATATTTTCAGATTTTGCTTAGGATAAGAGACTATCTCTACTATCAGTATGTGAGGATAGCAGCTGACTTATGGACAGCAATTCAAGATTGATATTTATTTTATCTTTGACCATACATACGATAGATAGATGTGATAGTGATGAATAGCAGAGGGAAGAAAGTTGAGAGTGTGTGTGTGTGTGTGTGTGTGTGCATGTGTGCATGTATGTAACTGTAGCATGAAAGGTCCTATTTCATCTGCAGTCATCACTATTTTCTGGTGCAGCATTTCTGGAGCAGTATAAACTGAGACTGTGATTTTAATTGCATGTAAAAGAAAGTAGAGACAACATTGATAACATTAGTATAGAACCTGTTCTGTAATACAAGGAGTTAACAATACTTAAAATCTAATGCTTAAAAATAAATATTTATTTATTTTTGGTGAGTTACCAGGTGCCTAGTGGATGAATGTTAGCAACGCATTAATAGAGAAACAACTGGTTTCTGTTTGGTGTCTTGTTCTCTGCAGGATGTGATAAAAACATGATCACATATTTTTAAAGGTAGTATTCCTTATATAATCATATTAGAGTTGGAACTATAAAGGATGTTAAGGCCTATAGTCCGCTCCACCCTACATATTTTAAAGATGAGGTAAGTGTTATTATTAACTATTAGCAAAGGTTAATAACTTTTCCAAGGTCACACAAGTGACAGAACTAGGGTTCGCACCCAGACTTTCTGATGCCAAATTCATTGCTTTCTTCCCTGTATCATACTTCAAAGGGTTATCTCAACACACAGTGGGGCAACCACTGGATAGAAAGTTGAGCCTGGAGACCTCATCTTTGTGAGTCCAAATCAGGTCTCAGGGACTTCGTAGCTGGGTGACTCTGAGCAAGTCATTTGATCCCGTTTACCTCAGTTTCCTCATCTATAAAATGAACTGGAAAAGGAAATGGCAAACCATTTCAGTATCTTTGCCTAGAAAACCTTAAAATAGAGCCATGAAGAGTCAGACACAACTGAAAATCAAATCAGCATCCCATGAATTTTGTTTTGTAGTGTATTCCTTATGCTTTAATGTATTTGTCACCTTTAAAAAACAACAGGGCAACATATTGTTGGAAGTGTTGAGTTGGCAGCTTATCTAGATCCGATGTCTTTTACAGCCTTCTGTCCTCATTCCTTTTTGCCCCTCACCATACATCAGTTCATTCTTTCTTTTCTTCCTTCTCAAATTCCCATCAGCTCCTGTTCCCTGGTTTTTGTCTTTAGCGTAGCTTAGGGGACAGGAAAAAGGGATCGTTAAAGGAAAGAGCAGCCTATTACTATGTCTTTTCATTCCCTTTTCTTGAAGGTTTCTCAGAGGAAGTGGAGATTGGTAGCAATTAGATAAAGGAATTCCAGCTAGGTTGCTTTACATTCAATTTATCCTGGTACAGTTGGGAGCAAGTATTGGTATGGTATGATGAAATAAAGGCAGAGGCTTATCACCAAGAGAAAAGAAGAGAGGAAACATAGTATAGCAGATAAAGCACTAGACTGGAAGCAAGAAAGATTTGTTTTCAAATGTTACCTCAGATACTTACTGTCTTTGTAATTCTGGAAGAGTCTCTTACCTTATCCAAGCCTTAGATTCCTTACCTGTAAAATGAGAGGGTCCAACTTGTTGACCTCCAAGGGCCCTTCCAAGTCTAAATCTATAATTCTATTTTCTATTGAGGTCTATTGGTTTGTTCACCAAAAACCTTGTTCCAAATTCTCTTTATATTTATTCTTATATGTGTTTTTGTCTCTTTTGTTAGAATATAAGTTCCTTAGGAGTACTTATTATTTTATTTATTGTATTTGTATACCTAGCATAGTGCCTGGCATATGAAAGGTGCTTAATAAATGCTTGATTGCTTTATTGACTGATAATTGCATTTCTATTACCATTTCCCCCACTCCCCCCATCACCATTGTTAGTCACTTATTGTTTAATGGGACTGTCCTGGGTACTATAAAAATAATTCCACAGACATGGTCCCTCTTTGTTCTAAGAGCTAAAAGTTTTAAGATAGACATTCTGGCATGGATATAACATGTATAGACATACAAACTCCAGAATGAAATATTTACATCAGATGTAGAGCAGTTGAAATGCAACTTAGAAATGAAGGGCAATGAGAAGTACCTGGAGAATATTCCAGAGTAGTCATGGGCATTCCATGTATAGCATGAGCAGAGAGAAGGGAAGGTGAAGGAAAGAGAAAAGGAAGGTAAACAAACATTTTTTAAGAACCTGCTATGTGCCAGACACTGTATTAAATGATTTACAAAAATAGCTTACTCTTTTCTTGTCAACCAAGAAAGTTTTACGCAGGAGACTGGATTTTAGGAATTGTTTAAAGAAGAAAAGAATGATGGTTGGGTTTGAGGAGGAGAGGGCTGTACTTTGGAGAAGCTCCACATGTATGTCTAAGATGAGGCTTCGTTTTTCCCCCCACTAATATACTTGGGTTGGTAAGGGAACCAGTACAGTTTGTTAGAACCGTTTAAAAGTCATTGACTGACAAAGTCAATGAGAGTCCCATGTAACAAAGTCTAAGCTGTAAGGGAATGTTGCCGTCAGTGTATTGAGTCTTGTAAAACTCCTTCAGATCTTGCCGTATCTCACCAAAATCATTTGTCTCTGTCACCATTCTGCTCCTCATCTCAGTATATGTACTTTTCAGTGTACTCTACTGTGATATTCCTGTTTATAAATCTTTTAAGTGAGCACATTAAAAAAGTAATTAAATTGTCATTATAATTTATAGTATGCCTGAAGTCGATCACCTAATTAAACTGCAAGAGAAGAGAGGTAGTCGGTTCATAAGCATTTATTAAGTACTACTGTATTAATTATGCAGAGATTTTGAACCAAGTAAAAGGGAATATAAAAAAAAAGAAATGGAAGCACCATTCTATAAAGGCTTCCATAGCTGCTGCTTTCATTTTAATAATTTGAATCCCCCACTTGTTAGTATTATAACCCTAATGCTTTTTTTTGGTTAATTTTTAATGAAATTATGACTTTTTATGACTTTCACTCATAGCATTTTCCTGTAATATGCTTGACAGTATTAATGCACACCATCCCACATCCTAATTGAATAAGCAATTAGAAGTATAATAGAAAACAAAATCTGAATTCAGATGGGTTATATATAGCATTTCAAAATCCATCTTGGATTACAAAAAGGCATCATATTGGATACCTGGAATCATTCTGAGCATCTTTGGTTTCCTCTGAGTGAGAGCTGTAATGACTATCAAGAGGCTAATTTACTCATTATGGAAGAAACCTGCATAGCCAGATAGAATGGACTACAGTAAAACCTGGTATTGTTAGGTGGCTACATTAGAAAAGAGTAGGTATCTTTTGCCTTACTATGCTCCATAATTACTGGAGGCTTTGATGACCCTTATTAAATGAGAATTGATAGCTCAGGCTCTATTTTTCAGTCCTTTTGGGAGAACTTCCCAGCTACAATAGAGCTGCCTATGTGTGTTCTCATGGTTATAGGAACATAGATGGAGAGCTTGGAGGGCCCAGAGGAACCATCAAGTCCAACAAACACAGGCCTGGAGAGGTTAAATCATTTGCTTGCCTAAGGTCACACAATGTGCAAATGTCTGAAATAGAATTTGAGCCTAGGTCTTCTGGTTCTATATCCAGTGCCTTAACACTACGTGATGGAGGTGTGACCTCACTATAAGCATCAGACATCACAGATTTAAAGCTGCAAGGGACCTCAAAAGTTGCTTTGTCCAACCCACTCATCTTATACATGATAGACCCAGAGAGATCATGGCGTCATAGATTTAGAGGTAGAAGGAAACAGAGTTCATCTAGGCCAATACCTCCCCGTGGAAGTTAACTGACTTGCCCAAGGTCACACATATTAATTGATAGAGCCAGTATTTGAACCCAGATGCAGTGCTCTTTTTACTGTACCATTCTGGAATCATTAGATATTATGTGTGTGGAACAATGTAGACTGTTCTGTCTCACTGTACCATGGACTTCCTTCCCTTTTTTCTTCCATTGACTTTCTAACTTATTTCTCTTGGGCAGATTGAAAAAAAGGAAGTAATACGGTGTGAGGTAATTCTAATCCAAAAGATTTTATGTTTGTAGAAAATACACTAAATAGATGTCTGTATTAGCAAATGTATTCATGGCAATATTGATATTCAGCAAATATTTACATAAATTAAATTCAGTATATGCTTATTATAATTTGCTTACCTAGACATGTACACTTTTTGATATATTCATATTAGTTATTTATATTTGTGTTTTACTTAATGAGCTGCAAAGATTTTTCTTACGTAATTTAGTATTCACAAGAACCCTGTGAAAAAGGTACCATGAGGCTTATTATCTTTATTTGACAGTGCTTTGTACTCTGTGGGAAGTAAATAAAGTTTAATCAGATTGAGAAAACAATATTAGAGAAGAAGAATGACTTGCTTAATGAAGGTCATACAGCTAATAAGTTATAGAACTTGAACTCAATTCTGCTGATTCCAAGTCCAATGTTGTGTTCATAGTATTATACTAAATAGATTTCTAATAAATTTTGTGAAATGAATGACCTTTAAGATAACAAGAATGAAACTTAAACCAAACCTTTACTTGTGTGTGTGTGGGTTGGGAAATCTACAGACTGTTGTATATGTCTTGGCGAAGTACATGGTTGGAATCTTCTAAGTATAAGGCATTGGGAAAGTTTTGAGATTTAATTAGTATTTTATAAATAATTTAATATTGATTATTCTTGATTAATCAATAAGAATTTATTAAGCACTTCATATTCTGGTCATCCTGGTAGGCAATGAAGATACAGACATAAATGTTACAATCTTTTCTCTCAAAGAATTTATATTACATAGGAGGAGTCTCTCTCTCTCTCTCTCTCTATACATATATACATATACATATATGTATTATATTAAAGTAAGTATATATGAAATATCTACCACGTATGCAAGAATGATGCCTGTACTTGTGATTTCACTGGCTCCCAGATGAGAAAAATCTCTACTAGTATTCGTTGGGCACTTTCTCTGCAGCTCAGGTCATCTTGACTGGCTCTGTGTATACTGTTCCATGTTGCCTGTCAAAGAGAAACAAACTATTTGGGAAAGGAAACATTAAAAGCTAGTTGGATCAGGAAGTCCCTCGGATAGTAATTGGCATGTGAGCTGAGCTTTACAGAGAATTAGGGAATTCTACGAGGTGGAAACGAGAGGGTACATTACATGCATGGGGAAAGTCTGTGTGAAAGTACAGCTGTTGTTTATCCTTTCATTCTCAAAGAGGATCGATGACATCCAGAAGGCAATTTCTTGACTTGCAAGTGAATTCGATTTAAGTGAGGCAGGGCTGTGCAAAGTCACCAGTCTCACTTTCTGCTTTGGAGCCGTCTAGGTCTAGTGGCGAAACATTTATCAGGAGTGCTGGAGATGGCCCCAGATGCAGTGGGAGACCTTGGCCTTTTTAAGCTAAGATCTTTCCCTAGTCTCAGTTTTTCTGAGGTTACATCCATTCGTTGATTAAAGCTGGGTAAGAAATGAGGCAAAAGGGGCCTCTTTCACCCACTCAAAAAAAAAAAAAAGAAAAACGATCAAGGAGGGGAAGATCTTTAGGATTTCTGGCCAGAGCAGAAAGAATTGCTGAGCCATCAAACTCCTAGCAGTGAGTATCAGAGGCTTGGGCTGGAACTTATTATTGGTCAATCAGTGAGAGCCAGATTGATTTGGGTTTAAGGCATATTCAAGTAGCCCCATTTGAATTCCGATGGACCTTAGCAAAGACTAGTTTTTCCAGAGCTCTGTTTCAAGAAATTCACTTTCCTTTGGGCAGAGTACCCACACACAAGTGGATAAGAGATAAGAAATGGAATGTTTTGTGTGAAGAAAGGAGAGTTTGGCACTAAAGAGTTTGTGGAAGGGGAGTGATGTATCATAAAGCTAGAAAAATAGTTGAAATCTAGGTTAAGGATAGTTTATTCATCAGGGGAGTGATAAGGTGAGATCTTGTGTTCATCCTTTGTTTTTGAAGAACACCATGACATCAGACAAATGATGACTTTAATTTGAGTGAAGGAGGGCTGTGCAAGGTCAGCAACCTCACTTTCTCCTCCTGAGCCATCTAGAGCCAGATATTCATCAGGATGACTGGAGATGGCCCAGGATGCCATGGCCTTTTGGCTAGGGCCTATTCAGGTGCTCACTTAAAGTGAGGTGATGCCCATTCAGTGAATAGGCCTCTTGAAGAAGTAATCAGGGAATGGCCACTTTAATGAGCAAAAGAAAAAAATATGAGTAAATCATGCTGGGAGGAAAAGAGCAACAGTTGCTATTGATAATCACTCTGAAGCCAGGATGGTCCAGAAAACAGCCATAGGCGGGGACCTATTGTTGTCCAGTCTAGGGTAAGATCTATGTTTTAGGAATATCATGTTTCTGTGTGGAGAATAAATTAGAGAAAGGAGTGACTCGAGGCAGAGAGATCAATTAGGAGACCATTATAATAGATCAGGGGAGAGACAAGGGAGTCTTTCCTTTGTTTTCCACCTGACTTCTGGGATCTTCCTTTAAGATTTCGGAAGTATCCATGAGTGATTCTTCCTCGTAGCACTTCTTTCATAGCCATTTTGTGTTTTTATGTCATCATAACTTTATGATAAATCGTTCAGGAAAGTTACTATCCTGTATGATGACTATTAAAAGCCATTAATAATTTGAATAGACTAACTTTTAATATACAAATAAAATAAAGGGGATACTCTTAGATGACAAACATCTGGAATTGTAAATTTCAAAATAAATACTTAGCTGGCCATTTAAAGTCCTCCACAACCTGGTTCTCACCTTTTAAACTTCCTATTATATCCCATGCCATCTCCATTCCAGTAAAGCTGGCCTGCTATCTGTTTCTATAAGAAATATGACGTTGCATCTTTGTCGTTGCAAAAATGCTCCCCCAACTATGTTTGGAATGCACTCTATGCTCACCCACCTTATTGAACCCTTAGTTTCCTTCAATACATAGCTCAGGTACCACTCCTTCTTGCTCTCTTTATAGCACTAACTCCCAGTTGAAATTACTTACCTGTACACATGTCCTATTCCTCCAATAGAAGGAAAAGTTTTTCATGACCAGGAACTATTTATTTTTATCTTGTATCCCCAGAATGTTGTACACAATAGGTACTTGATAAATGATTATTTAATTGAATTGGGTTGTATTTGATAAAGAAATTTGCTCACTGATTCTCTTAACAAAATCAAGGCAAAGAAAACCTTAAAACTGTATTCATGCCTATCCTAAAGAAAATGAATTCAACTTTAATTTAAATCTTGTTTAGAAATGTCTTTCTGCCTATAAGGACCTCCATATTATGTTCTGTGGCTTGGTTATAGAGCAATGAAAAGAGAATTTATAGAAAAAATGTAACCACAGCAGTTAGCAGAATTTTTATATGCTGTGTTCATTTCTGTAGTTATTCTGGCAGCAGTCGTAGAACTCTGTTTATTAATCCATTGAGAGTCAGTATGTTGTTATGGATAGAAGGCTGCTTATCTTGGGAGTCAGGAAGACCTAGATTCAGGTCTTGCTTCTGACACATACTACTACCTGTGTGACTTCGGACAAATTATTTAACCTCTGAGTGCTGTAGGCAGTTCTCCAAGATTATAAAATACAGATGTGTGATTGTGTTTACATAGGAAACTCATACATCCAGAGCTTGGATTTGGGCAAAAAAAATGTAGTAAAAATTATTTGAGATCAGGCTTTACCTACCAGCAGGGACATTAGTAACCTGCGATAACATCAATTACTAACGCAGTCCACCCCCTTTTCCCCTACCCAGATACTAGTATCTTTCCTCTAATACTGCATTTCATCTATTCTGTGTATTTCTAGGGCCCATTCCGTTCAGTAGATTTCTAAAATCAGAATAACTGGTTAAATCTGAACATGAAAATCCAGGTAGTGATGGAATAATGTCTTACATAGGCTGTCTGGAAGACATGCAACTAAGTTTCCTCACTTTATAAATCTTGACTTTTATGAATTTTTTTAAAGGCATAATATTGCAGAAGCTATTTAATGATTCAAAAAATAAAACAGTATTAGAGAAATCAGTAGCTTTCAAGCTACTTCTACCTTCCTGAAGCTTACCAGAATACTTAATGGCCCCTCCAGGTAGACCCTTAATCTCCAAATTCTGTAGTAGGGGAGGCCAGCAACTATGATCTATCTATTTGCTTCATGCTTCTTTTTTAGGGGCTTTCCGTAAAATGAAATTTGAATGCAGAATACAGACCAGACTGTCTTCTATGTAGTCTTAGGTATTTGCATCTCAAAAGTATAGGAATGAATGGGCATACAGGCTCCTTGGAACCCAAGACAGCATTTACTTAACTTCCAGTGGTGGTTATAAACATTTGTACAACTGCAACCCCTCCCTCCACTCCTCTTCCTACACCAGAGAAATGATTATATTGATGAAATTGAAAAATAAAATCCTATTTCTTCAGAATACTCAATCTAGGGTATTAGCTTTTTATCCACATTACTTTCTGACACTAGCATTATAGTAGAAGGCAAATCTTATTCCTTGTTGATTTTCTGGTATGATGCCTGATCATTAACTGTCTTAACTTGGTTAATTCATTGAAGGAAGTGTGTAAGGTAGTAGTTATTTAAGTTTGTCAGGCATAACCTTTTTTTTTCAGTAGTGCATCCTGTGCATTGAATGAGATCTTAAGATTCAGACTGGGCCTGGTATTTCATTCCCTTTTTCATAGCTGGGGGTTGTATGTTCTACGTATTGATTATCTAGTCAGAGCCCTCCATTGAGTGCAGTGCATTTCTTAGTTTAGTAAAATATTACTTAAGGCGTCAAAAGATTATAGAGAAGGGCGTTCTTCTGGGCAGGACTGGGACTAGTGAAGTACCTTTGTGTTCCACCCCCTGAATACTGGGAGGAAATACCAACATCAGAGTTGATTTAAGACCATCTGTAGGTGTCAAAGTAACACCATTAAAAACTTCCAAATAATCACAGAGCAGGAATGACCAGCACACAGAGAAATATTTCAGGATGTGCCAACACCACCTTAACATTATGCTTCGGTGATGATGTCTCAGCACATGTGTATTTGGTTATAGTAAGGCAGTGTTACATAGTGAATGGACCTTGGGTCTGGAGTAAGGAAGAACTGTGAATTCAGTGCCTGCCTCAGACATTTGTTCACTATAGGATTATGGGCAAATGACATAAATTTCCAGGGCCCCAGTTCCCTTATCTGTAAAATGGTGCCAATCTCATGGGTTTCTGGCGAGGCTCAACTGAGACAATGAATGTAAATAATTTTTCAAGTTTTAAAATGCTACATGTCAATGGTTATCATTGTGGGTTTACAGCAGCATTTTTGGTACTTGTTGATGATGCTCTAGAGAAGTGACCCTTAGTTTCAGGGCTGTTCTTGCTCCTCAATTAGGTTTTCTTCTCTGAAGATAGGGCTTGTATTCTCTAATAAATGTTCAGCTTCTGTTTCTTTTGTGTCACTCACCCCACTCCCCATTCCCACCCCCACCTCCCCAACCAGGTGATGAACCACACAGTGTTAATAGGAAATGGTGGAAGAAATGATGTTCCAGTGTGCAGGAAGACATGGTTCGCTTTTTCAACTCCATTCAATATTTATTTCTTCTGCCAAGATTGAGGGTAGTAGACAGGGGCCCGTAGAAGGGATGTTAATGAGTTTTTATGATAATATAAGGTGTGTTTTTTTTTTTTAAATCAAATCACAACTTAGCGTGGGTTTCTACAATGAATTTTTATTCTTTTGATTAACCAGAGGTGGTCAGGTAAAGTTGTCGCCCCTTGGCTCTTCCTGACCTTAATGAGAGTTATGTGGAACAAATATATTCACCACTTTGAAATAAGTGTGATTGTGGTTCAGAGTTTCTCTTTTCCTTTGTAGAGGCCAGAAAAAAAATGTAGCAGAAGGTCCAAGGGATAGAGAGTCCTTGACTAAATTTCCAGCTTTCCTTTAAAAAGGACTTCTAGGGAAAATATTGACTCCTTTTTCACTATTGTGAACCTTAACCAAAATGAAGATTTTTGATCGTTGGTCAATTCTTTCTTCCCAGCAACTTCCAAACAACATTAGGATAGCTCCTTACTTAGCAATAAACATAATTTTTTTTTCCAGCTTACTTGTTAAAATGTTTTCATCCTGCTTTTTAGGCATTTGGTATTTTCATTCTCTTTGTTCACATGCCTTTTGCAGGTTATGTGGAAATCCCTGACTTTTCTTGGAGTGACCAAAAATTTGCAGCGATGGTAAAAACTGGAGACAGAAATCCTTTAGCTCTCCAAAACTCCCCCTTGAAGTAAAGGAAAGAAAAGACATTTTCTGAAGAAAAATAACTATTTCAGCAAGATATTTATAAAGTGGAATTTTTTCCCTCCTTTTTCTTTCCTCCTCTTTCTTTCCTTACCTTTTTAAAAAGACATTTTAATGCTTAAAGATTTACTGGGTTAACCAAACTTGGAGACTTCTGGACAAGTTCTGAGGACTGAAATTGAGGGTTTTTTTTTTTTTTTTTTATAGTCTCTGTTCCTGTCTCCATGTTCTGTTGGGCGTTAAGGGCCTTAGTGCCAGGAGTGTCTGGTGTGGTAGAAGGGGTGTTGCCCAGGCTTGGGGTGGAAGTCTGTTTTTAAGTGATAAAATGCCCCCTCATTGGTTGAGTGCCTTCATTTCTCCACCTTGTCTCTTATGTTTCTCTGCTTAAGGAACTGACTGGGTAGAGTGAGGGTTAGTGCATTGGAGAGAATAGCAACCACGAGGTCCTGAGGGATGTTGCCACAAGAAGGGAGCGAGATGTTGGGCAGCTGCTGCTCAGAGTGAGCTCTGGGGTGTGGAGGAAGTACCTTCCCCAGAGTGGCTCCTGGACAGCTGCCAGGCTCTGCTCCTTCCCCCACTGCTGGGAGTTGTGGGTTCTTCTCTCCCGTTCTCAGACAGTGGCAGCAGTATAACGCTCTCCTCAGCTCCCCTCCTACACACGTGTCTTAGGGAAGTGGAGGCAGAAGCTTGGAAACATACGAATCAAATCTAAAATTAAATTCTTTGTTTTAATATAAAAAATGCCCATGATTAGGTGTTTACAGCACCTAATCTTTAACAATTAAAAAAAGAGAAAGGTGTGGGTGGGGTAAAAAATAGAAATACCCACACTGTAAGTTTTTGAGAAAAACAGGAAACTAGTCTTTTTTAACCAGTGATGCCCAGAACTGGTTATTGCACAGAGGATTGTTTTTCTAATGCATTGTGGTCAGTGCAGCTGTGACAGAAGTAGATTTCTGCCTATTATGATGGATGTCTCAGGATTACTTTAGCTAACAAACCTGTAGACAGGAGAGCATAATGTGTAGTGTTAACTTGGTTGTTATGGCGGGATGGTGCTCAGAAAACAATCTGCACAAGAACTGTATGCTTGTCAGAAACAGATGAAATAGGAGCCTTTGGGAAACATTCAGTTATTTCCTGGAGTTATGAATGAACCAAATCTATAAGCCATGTAAGAACTGATTGCCAGACAAATGAAAACCTATCAAATTGAAGATACTGGCCTGGTCCTCCTACAAAGTTTGCTTGGCAGTTGTTTGCAGAACTTTTCTCTAATCTCATCTACACAGATTCTGTGGAAGAAGTTTCCGAAAGTGACTTCAAATTGACTGTAGCCAAATAATTTTATAAATGCATTGGCATTCCAAAGTGTTCCAGCCTTTCCCCAAATCTCCCCCACAGGTTCATACCAGCAGCAATTCAGGCCAATGTAGGGGGAATAATGATGAAAGGAGCTGTTTGGATGATAATTAGATTCTTTTGATTTTATAAAGCACTTTGGTTTGGTGACATCAAAAATCCTGTGCCAATAAATTCACATCTCCTTTTATTTCTCTCCTAATCCTGCAAGTCTTGCCTTTCCTCCGACAAAATAGAAGGAATGCATTAGTGATAGTTGCTGAGTTCCCCCCTTCACTTCCTGCGGTGGGTACAGTATAGTGAGAGGCTTCCGTTGGGGGAGCCCTTCAAGCTGGAGCTCTCCACTAACTTTGCATCTCTGGGTGGCTGGAGGGGAGGTAGAAGGGGTGGGGGCGGGGGTAACTTAACTAGAAAAAATGGCAGATATAAAAGGTCATTTGATTTTTGGAAGTCTAATAATATAACACAAATTGGGTTGTTTATTTCATTTTATGGTCTCTAAACCAAACATTTGGTTTCTGCATCCAAAGCTTAACGCTTGTCTGTTTATATCAGACTTTACAGTTATCTCTTTAATAAGTAAATTACTCACTCCATGCTATTGTTAAGCTTGTTTTCAGTGCCTGATACTGGCAGCATACATAGACTTAGCAATCTCTCCTCTCCAGCGGACTGCCTAAGCAGCTCCAAAAAAGGCAATACTTGTTACTATTGATTTTTGTAACACATGGGTCATGTTATAACTATTTGCTATAAACTGGTAAAGTCAACCACTAGTGGCTATCATCTCAGTTTCACCATAAAAGAGGAGTGAGGTATTGTATTGTACTTTTTTTTTGCCTTAGGTCAGTCTGTTGGCAAGAATAAAAGTCAAAGAGCTCTTTTTTCCCACTATGGTGGAGGGAAAAAAGGACTAATACTGGGTCAAATGGATAGGATTCAGAGTATTCAAGTCCTAATTTGTTTTAACCTCTTGTTGTCTGTGTCTTCTTTTGCCAAATGGAATGGTTGAACTTGCCACACCCCCTCTCCAGGATGTGGTAAAGATTAATGAGATAATGTTTGTCAGGTACTATGAAATATAGATGACAGGTGTTTTCATAAGTGTCAGCTCTTAGTGAAAAACATATTCTACCAGAAGATCTCAAAGCACATTTCAAACAACTCTTAGAATGCTTGTTTTTCACACGTTGCAACCTACTCCAGGAAGGTTTAATAATGTTATCAGAAAGAGCCAAACAATGAGTTTTTATTATTTTAATTGGCAGTTGTCTTCCTTCATCTGCCTCTACAACTATGTTTTTGTTTTAGTTGTGTTTGTTTTATTATGTGAGCTTTAAGTCTCTGGAGGAATATACATCTATGCTTTATAGTTTTGACAACTCTTTCAGATGATTTTTAGTCCTACCACCATTAAGTATCCACCATTAGTACAACTGAACCATGGTCACTAAACAATTCTGTGAGAAGGCTAAGAAAAAAGATGCTGTTTCTTTTTAGTCCTGTGATGGCCAACATCCTTCCCAGGAGATGATCTATTCCTATGGATGAATTTCCCCAGACATATTTGAAGACTTTATTAGTCACTTCTGTGCAATATCTTGTAATCAAAACTCCGTAGAACTTCACCCATCTTCTTGTTTATGAGCTTTTTAAAAAAATTATAAGGTATTTCCAACATTCTACTCTACTGTGCTTCAAAATAGGAAGATGCTGCTATTGACTGTAACATTATGCATTAGGCTATGGAAAAAGAAATCAGTGTGTGCTCCAAACTATTCTCTTCATACTTTTCTTACACAGTGTTGTCAACTAGTTGGTATTTTGTCACAAGAGCTGTTTGGTTCTTATTTTTGTAAGACTCTGTCTGTTTCTTGCAAGTTTTGATTTTGGTAACCTTATGTTAAGTTATTTTTTGATTTATGGTTATCATCAGTGCCATTACTACCATAGCTAATAATACTTTCTCTGTAACACTTGAAGGTCTTCAGAGGAGCTTATACACATTTTCTCACTTCATCCTCACAACAACCCTATGAGGTGACTTATTGTTATCCTTGTTTTATGGATGAGGAAACTAGGGTCTGAGAAAAGTTGATTTGCCCAGGATCACATAGTTATTTTAAAAAATTAAGGCAGTATTTGAATTCAGACCTTCTTTACTCCAAGTCTTGTTACTCAAAGAGCAAAGAGTTCTTGCTAACAGCCTCTTCAACTCTACATTTTTGACTGCCTGGAGCCTTTGTTTAGCCTTATGCACAAGCGTTTTTCCCATCCTTGATTGCAATAGAACAAACTAGTCAGTCTACTGCTGTTAATTCCCAGCTATCTATAACTGTCCCACATGATTTGGAACATTCATGAAATGGTTCTTTTATATTCCTTGCTTTCACTTGTCCCATTAAAAAAAAAGATCTCTCAGAAAAAGTTCAAGTATTCTGTTTTCATTCATTCTTCACATATGTGTAGCTTGGTGGAGATAGGTTATAATGGCCATGGTTTCATTTTTGTTAGGATGTAATTTAGGACCTTCCTGTCAATGACACCATTTTGTCATTTAATGTTCAGTAGAGTATGGAGATGCTTACAAAGCTAGCTGTGGTGTTTTTCGTAGGGCCAGGTTTTAAATTCATTGAATAGGAATTATACTACTGCCTTTCTAGAGTACTAGAAAGAAGGACCATATTGATGACATATCAAGTCTGCTGTCTCCCAAAAGACATAACTTTTTTTATTGAGTTGACGACAGTTCAGAAACAGTTTTCAAATGCTGTATTCCTGATGACTTTGGCTGTGTGTGCAGAGGTTTCTTGGTTCAAAATGATCTACTACAACTCAGCTTCCTTCAGGTTTATTTTAGGCATGTGTGGATAATAGCATCATTTGCATGTCTTCTTACATGTGTACTTCAGGGACGCAACCATTTGCATATTCCATTTCCTTGAATGTTTTACCTCTTTCCCCTGTCATCCCCTGAGGCTCTGTTCTTGGTTCTCTACTCCCCGATTCTCTCTCCCCTTGGTAATATCACATACTCTCTAGGCTTCCATTATCTCCTCTGTTCAGGTGATAGCCACATCTACATCTCCAAATGCTGTCCCCTCCCTAGAGCTCTGGCTCAGTATTTACTACTGCCTTCCAGACTAAACTACTTATCACCTCCCTTTCTTCTTTCCTCTCCATAATTTTACTCACATCATCACTCATGGACTCTCTTGGTCTGGGGCTTCTGTTGAAATTCTTCCTTTCCCTCAAAATTTAGCTCAATTACTATCACATGCAGGCTCCTTCCCTGATTCCTCCAGCTGAAATCCATCTCTTTTCAGATCCCATGAAGCACTCTGTTGCCCATCTTTTAATTCATCACATGTAGGGTCATCTAGGTGGTACAGTGGATAGAACAGGAGTCAGGAGGACCTGAGTTCAAATCTCATCTCAGACACTTGACACTCACTAGCTGTGTGACCTTGGGCAAGTCACTTAACCCCAACTGCCTCATCCTGGGTCATCTCCAGTCATCCTGATGAATATCTGGTCACTGGATTCAGATGGCTCTGGAGGAGAAGTGAGGCTGGTGATATCTTGACTTGCAAGTGAATTGGATTTAAGTGAGGCAGGGCTGTGCAAAGTCATCAGCCTTACCCTCTCCTCCAGAGTCATCTGAGTTCAGTGGCAAGATGTAGGTCAAGAGGCCTGATGATGGTACTAGGTTCAGTGGGAGACCTTGGCCTTCTTAAGTCCTTTCCCAGATCCCAGTTTGTCTGAGGCAAAGCCTATTCAGTCTTTTGCCTCAATTCTTACCTAGCCTTTAATTATGTGCTTATTACATATTTTTTGGAATAATGTGCTTTTAAGCTGCTCATTTGGAGGTTTCTGCAAATGTGGGGAAGGATGTTCTGATACCAGTTTCTAGCTTTCTTGTTACATCCCAATAGCTTGGAACCTGTGGTGCAAACTTCCTTTTCCCTGTGGATATCTGAGAATGATTAGACAGAGTAATTGTTCTAGGAATTTATATGCGGATGCCTATGTTTCTGAAGGGTACACAAGAAAATAGGCAAATTATCATACTGTGGTCACAGTGCTAAGATGTCTGAAGAAGATTTATTTCCTGTATTTGCCTGAATCAGGGAAACTCTACACTTCACTAAATGTTTTTTCTTAGCAACACAGAACTTAACAGCCTGTGCCTGAATTTGAGACAGTATGATATAGTGGAAAGAGACTGTATTTATTGGCAGTGGACCAGGATGTGAATCTCAGATCTATTATTTAGTACGTGTGTGGCCTTGGCCAAGTCATTTCCTTGTTATTTGCTTTGTTGCACCTCCATTTCCTCCTCTGCGAAGTGAGGCTGTTGTCTTCATGGTTTTCTGGCTCTAAACATATTATCCTATGTATTAAAGATACCACATCAAGAAATTCAGCACATGCAGAGCAAGTGTGGCATTTTGGCCTGCAGCTGTCATGGAGGACCCTGTCTTAGCCAGAATAGCCCTGGGTAGCTGGAAGTCCTCTTGGGGGGGAGAATTTCAGAGTCCCTATCAGGACTGTGCTTTCCCATCAAAATGCCTCATATTAAGAGTGAGGCAAACCAGTAATGGACTTCCTGTGATTCAGCTGCTCCCTCCACCCCCTCCACTAGGTTTCCTGGTTTGGAACTGTAAGTGGTATAATAGATAATCAATTGATCAACATTTCCTAAGCATCTATGTACCAGTCTCTGTGTTAAGTGCTGGATAGAGGGCTGGACCTTAAGACCAGAAAATGTGAGTTCAAATTCCTCCTCAGATAATAGCTATGTGACCTTGGCAAGTCATTTAACCTCTGTTTGCCTCAGTTTCTTTAACTGTAAAATGGAGATAATACTCAGGATTTGAGGGAGGATCGAATGGGATAATATTTGTAAAGTGATTAGCAGTTTCAGGCACAGACAGTATGTAAATGCCTCTTCCTTTCCTTTTGCCCCAACCTGGAGACTCCATTTTGATATAGCTTAATGTCAACTTATTCAGAAAAGGATCATAGCAATGGAAAGTACCTTTGAGAATATCTAAGTCTAACCAACTCATAATTTTTTAATATATCAAGTCATAGAATGTATTAAAAAAATAATGAGTGAATAACTAGATTGTTGAAGTTAGAAGAGTCAGTGAGAAAAGGAACGTTTACAATGTATGTAAGATTAGTGAGGGGAGACAGCTGCCTCCAAATATGTAGAAACCTGTTCTTCAGAGAACTGGGGCTATTTTTATTTGTCCATAAGGATGGAATGACAGTCTTTCAACTACACTAGGGACTTTTTTTTTTTTTTTTTACTAATTGAAAGATAAAATCAGCAATGTTTACTAGCCATTTTTTCTTAGGTGAAAGAACATAGTTACCATAGTTGAGAATATTTAAGGCTAGAGAAGGCAAGATAGGAAAAGAATACCAAACGAGTCAGGCAAGGGAATTACCAAGATAACCCAGTAGAGGGCTTTCCAATCCTGGTATTTTCATACAACATTTGATTTCCTTTTCCATAATATTATCAGCTTATATGGCATGTAAGGAAAAGATTAAGAGAATATTTTTGATTAAGGAATGAACCCAAGCAAAGTCAAGCATGAACACAATATGGCAAGGACCTTAAAAAACGTCTTTTAGACCAATGGTTTTAAAACTTTCATAGAGCTCCAATATTCAGTCTAAAACATCTCTTGCTTGGCATGTCTTTGTTGAAAGGAAGCGAAGTTCTTATGAATATTTGTAGTGTGGACTTGCCCTATTGATCTCAGGTAGAGTTCATCCGTTTCAGGTCTCGTAAAACAGCAGAAAACGATTCTATAACTACAAAAATGTGAATACCACAGATCCAGACAAAAGTAAAAGTTTTTGCCATGAGCATGTTGTAGTATGTAATCATTCTATGCATGAAAAACGTGCAATGTGAACATGAGTTTCCAAATTATGAATCAATAAGTTTTAAAGAAAATTCAGGGCATTAAAACTTATATGAAACTATTTCTTCTATTTCTTGGGAATTCAGAGATTTTACTCAAGAAGAAATAAATATATCTGTGGATAGAAAATATGTGCACTTTTCAGAAAGTGATTTATGAAATAGGATTCTGGGAAATAGATGTAATAATCTCATTTATCTGTCTAAGCTATTAGACCCATTAACATTAATTTATTAACTTCACTTGGGGATACCTCTAAAACCTGTCTAGTGTAAAAATGGCAGTATAAAGCCCTCAGTTTTCATTTTATTGTAAAATAATAAACACTTTTAAATGCCTGAATAAATTAGGATCATGCTCTGGGTAAAGCAATAACATTTTTTCTCTTTTGAGACTGGGCTTCACTGTCACATCTAAACTAGAAGTGCAGCAGCCACTCATGGCCAGTCCCACTGCAGACTGACTGTTTATGACCTGGAGCAGTTCACCTCTCAGTAGGCAGCCTGGTGGGTCCCCCACCTCTTACTCTTACGGGTTTGTCATACTGCTGCTAGACTTCCTTCGTGTGTACACCCTACCGCAGGTGAGATCTCTTAAGTTTATGTGATCCACCCAGCTTGTAAAATAATAGTCTTGAGCTGTGTGAGAATGGTTTGCTTTTTGTAATCCATTTAAGATTTATAAGTGTTCACATAATAAGGCTTACCTTTATTATTTAGGGAATGAGGATGTGTACAATATATTGAACTTTCTTCATTTGGGAGAGTTAGGCTTGGCTGTGTTACCACTGCCGTGACTGGAGCTGGAAATGGAATGTGCCATAAGATTATGGTATTTGCGTTTCTTTTAACCTAAAAACCTTTTTTTAATTCCCACAGTGGGGAGCATGTCATTTAATTTGAACTTTTTTCTGGTTTGTTGATTGTTTTTTCCCAATCTTCCAAGTCTAGAATATTTGTTGTGATGATTGATTGCTTGATATTTACTGCTTGATATTTCATATTTTTTTTTTAATCTTCAACTTTAATCCTTCCTTTTCGTGAAAACCCAGCGTAGTCTCACATTTGGTTTAAGCTGCCAGAAGTTTCTGCCTGTCTTGTAAAGAAAGTGGATAATACTTGGGGTAGATGTGTATGGGTGTTTGTGAAAGACCTATGACCCTGAACTTTACCAGACAAATGTTAAACCAAGCTTTTGGCTGTGAGCCACACATGTGGTGAATGTGGTGCCAAGCCCCATTGCCAGTCTTTATTTATTTGAGAAAATCTGCTAGGATTGCTTCCTACTTCCCTTTTTTTAGTGAAAATCTTCTTGAGTATCATACCTGTGTTATTTAATAATAAAAACAGTGGGGAAAGTATTAATCTAACCATCAAGTTTTGAGAAGATGCCTTTATTTTCTTGGGAGTTTCCTATAATCCCACTTCATATGTTATTTGCTGAATTCCAAAAATTGCTTTCTTAATTCTGAGGTTTTTTTTAAAAAAACATATAATTGAACTTTGGTTTTGCTAATATTCATACAACACAAAACACCCTCCACTGTAATATCTCAGTTTTGTACCTTTTTTGTCACAACTCCTTGCTTAGTGCTCCCAATTCAAAAGGGAATTTGTCACTTAAGTACTTTTCAGGGTGAGAACCATTGTTGGGCCTGATTTTAGACTCAGACAGGACCAGTTAGTGATTATGTGCTGAGTGACAGGTCAGTGGATTCTTTTGGGGATAACACTTCATAAATTATCTTTCTTAACTAATAACTTGGCAGAATTGTAGGATCAAAGAATATTAAATTTGGAAGAGGTCATTTTATGGCTAAAGAAACAAAAGGCTAATAAATAGTAGTTAGTATTTTTATATTGGCACTTTTAGGATTACAAAGCATTTTCCTCACAGTAACTTTATGAGATAAGTAGTATACATATCATTATTCCAATTTTATAGAAGAAGAAATTAAGATTCAGTTCAATCAATCAAGTGATTTTACCTACTGTTTCAGAGGGAGTTATGAAGTTAGATCTTCTGATTCTTAGCTCATTTTCAGGGGAGATGCATTTTGTGCAATTTGTAGCATTTGGTAGTTGAGAGGATCTTAGAGATTATTTAGTCCATTCTACAGGTGAGGAAACTGAGGCTCAGTTTTTTGGCTTGACTGACACAGGCAGTAAATCTCAGTGACAGTATTTGAACTCAGGTCCTCTGACTTCAACTATGTTGTTTTTTTCTACCCTAGTTGTGCCTTTTTCTTGACCTTAAATTTGCTTTTTTTTTTTTTAGATTTATTTTGTTGTAATTTCTTATAGTTCATTTTATAGCAGAGTGATGTACCTTGAATGAAAGGGTCCCAAGTTAATAAATCAATATTAGTGATTGACACTTGGCTAATTGTTGAGTACCTTAGATTTTAATTTAAGTACAGTCAAGATTTAATTATGTCACCATAATGGCAAAAATCTAATCCAATGAAACAAAACATATTTTAGGGCAACAACAATTAATAATTTCTTCACTGGAAAAATTTCTGAGAAGTAGGTGATTAAGAAAAATTATTGTGTTTCTTAAAGTTGGTTAAGATAAATGATGTCCCATATAGATGAAGCACAATATTAATAATAATCTACCATGTATTTAAAGTGTGTAAATATTTCAAAATATCTCCAAAAATATTGTCCTTTGGTCCCAATAGTTGACACTTTTTGATACTGTAGAATTCTGGTACTAACAGAACGGATACAAGTTTGCTTACTGATTTAAAAATGCCTTCGATCAAGCACTGACTACAGGAAAGCAGACTTTTGAAAGGACATCTATATCAGGTCTTAATATAATGAAGCAGGGGCCTAGTTATCCTAGGTTAAGAAAATTTAATCTTTCATGTTAAGATGACCATTCAGTGAGGAAGAATCATTATGACTAAGTTCAATTTACAAATGTACGTAAGATTATGTTTTGCATTACAATATTTGAAGGCTGCTAAAATATATCATATGACTGCTTTTCCCCAGGGACCCTTAGAAAAACAAGATGTAGGTTTCCTGGGCTATCACGTACATTGAGCAAAATTTTAAATTCATGAATGCATTTAGGATTTGACTTTCTTAGCCTTAGCCAACTTCAAATAAGCTGTTACTTGGCCTCCATACCAGTTCAGTCATCTTTTAGAAGGAACAGCAAACATGACATCCTGTTGTTGTAAAACCTGGTACAAATTGCAATGAAAATAAAACAGAAATAACTAAGGTTCTTTATATGTCAGTTGGTTGTTTTAATTGCCACTGGAGAGATTCATTTTCTGTCATACTGAAAAATCTGATTATAAAAATTAATCTGTCTTCAAAAGTCCTAAAGTCTTGCTATGTATATTTGCTTATTGATGTAAGCATGCTTTCAGTCAAGCAAACCCTGACTGTAGGACCACGTGCTGACTGCTTAGCACAGTATCTGGCACATAGTAGGTGCTTAATAAATGTTTATTGATCGATTGATTGTATTAATGCCAGAGGTTACTAGAGAGAACATAAAAGGAGGAAAAAGATAGCATCTCACATACTATATCAGGTATCCCATTAACTACTATTTTGACAAAAAGTCATATGCCAACGCCTTTTATACTTGTTATTCAACTTCTGTATCTCTTTTGCTCCATTTTGGAAGGGTTGTTCCAGGTATTTGTTTACACACACATGCATACGCACACAAAGAAGAATATTAATTTTTAAAAATCTTTTAATATGGCAGCAGTATAGCTTTGGGCTTAGTGGCAGAACAGGAGTGGTGATTCAGGAGCTGAAAATAACTCCACTTCATGCAATCAATGCATTGTCTGTACCTTGGCATTCTTAACTGGATTAGAAAGGAGTTTGAAATCATACCTCCTCCAGCATTCCACTATGGATGACATGCTGGGCTATGACAAATTACTGGCTTAACCGAGAATGTGCTCCTAGAACAATGACCTGGTATGTTATAGAGTGACTTAGTGTTGAGTGACCTCAACGCATCTACAATTTCCCTGAAACAGAAACTCACTAGGCCCTGTCTTTTAATGAGCGTTCTCAATCCTGTGGCTTCTCATGACTGTACTCAGATGGGACTGCTAAAAATGAGCTCTGTTTCTACTTTTCACCTGACAGAGGCTTACACTGTAATAATTTGTAAGAATTTGCCCTTTGTGTGTCTAAGATGAATATCATGGAGGATAATTGGACCAGATATTACTGATCAACTTTAATGATCATTTTCTTTCATTTTTTTTTTTTTACTACTTTAGTTGGATCCATTGATTAGCTATCATCTGCCTGTTGTATTTGGTGTCAAGGGAGATATAAAAGTTGGGTAAGACGCTGTCACTACCCCAGTGGACCTTATGGTCAACTGATTTTATGCAGTATGTTAAAGGAGAAAGGAAGGATTCTATAACAGCACATTATGAATAGAATGAAGACTGAATAATAATAATAATACCAGTGATAAACATAATCAATACTTACATCACTCTTTTACAACTTATATGTAATCTCCTTTGATCCTCACAACTCTATTACGGTTATATTTATCCTTATTTTACAGATGAAGAAACAGGTAAATCAAGATTAAGTGACTTGTTCAGGATCATAGAGTTTTTAAGTGTCTGAGGTATAGTTTGAACT
The DNA here is from genome assembly GCF_028372415.1 of Notamacropus eugenii. NCBI lineage: Eukaryota > Metazoa > Chordata > Mammalia > Diprotodontia > Macropodidae > Notamacropus > Notamacropus eugenii. The sequence goes on along the minus strand of NC_092873.1, from coordinate 230,829,820 downwards.
CAGGTCTTCCTGACTCCAACAAGGTTTAGTGCCCTACTTACTAACTAAACTTTACTCTTTAAAGATGCTCATTAAACCACTGATTGTAGCAGTGAACTACCATTGCTTTTACTGAGTATCTTCATGGGAAGGAGGCATATAGTATTCCTATAAAACTCTCTGAAGTAGACTCTCCTGAGGTCTCATTTTTTAAAAAATAATTTTTTTCATTTAAGAAGCACTTTCTGTGTGTTGAATTAACCATTAAAATATGAGCTCCTTGAAAGCAGAGACTCTGACTTTTCTATTTGTATCCTTCAAGCTTAGCACAGTGCTTTGTATATAGTTAGGACTTAATAAATGCTTTATTCATTCATTCCTTCTCGCCTTCCCACCTCCTCCTCTCACCCATATTTCTCCATTGGAAAAAAAGAAAACCCAACCAAAAGCAAAACCGTTGTAACATGTATGTATAATTAAGCTAAACAAAATCGCACATTGACCGTTTCCAAAAATGTCCATCATCTTTCTTTCTGGAAGTGGGTAAATAGTATGCTTTATCAGTCCTCCAGAATCATGGTTAGTTGCTCTATCAATCAGCATTTTTGAGTCTTCCTTCTTTCCCTCCCTCCCTCTCTCCATCCTTCTCTTTTTTTCTTCCCTTCCCCTTCATTTTTCTGCCTTCCTTCCTTCCTTCCTTCCTCCCTCCCTCCCGTCTGTCTGTCTTTCTGTCTTTCTTTCTCTCTCTCTCTTTCTTTCTTTCTTTCTTTCTTTTCTTCCTTCCTTCCTTCCTTCCTTCCTTCCTTCCTTCCTTCCTTCCTTCCTTCCTTCCTTCCTTCCATCCTTCCTTCCTTCCTTCTTCCCTCCCTCTCTCTCTCTTTCTTTCTTTCTGTTATCATATAAATTTCCTAATTTTACTCTTATTTTTAAGGACAATGGCAATAGCTAACTAATTTGTGTGTCTAAAAGATGACTTTCACTTTAAATCCAGGTTATCTCAGATCAGGCTCTATACTGAAGCCTATCAAATATATAAAACTGTCAGGTTATGATGAATATGTGAAACCCTTCTAGTTTAGCAGAATTTATGGGAGATATCTGATGGGATATTAGCAATGAGGCTGTGTTGTTTGCATTTAAATTATCATAATTAATCCCCCCTCCCTTGGTTGGAATATCCCATTAAGATGAACAGGAGAGTGTCACATCTCACTTAGTGCTGTTGTTTCAGACAGTCTGACTGCAAGCTGAAAAGAACATGAATGTTGTGGTTTATATTGTGATGTCAGTCTTTGCAAACAGAAGGTTTAGGACTTTTTTTTTCTTCAAAGGAAATTGAATCATAGGCTGGACAGAACTGGGTAAAATCTCTGGGAAGACCTCCCCAGTGTTTGGAATTTACAGACTTTTCTGTGTCCCAGTTTTCTATTGTCCTAAGGCAACACACTCTCCTGTTTGTATTCTGCATCTCTGGCTGGCTTCCAGCTTCCTAGGGCCGGCAGGCTTTGATGTATGGTCTGAGCAGTCCATGGTTATCTGTTGCTGTGGCTGTGGTCTGGACTTTCACTTAGACTAAGTGCCAGAAGGGATGTCCCTTCTGCTGAGATACATTTGAAAGCCCCAATGTTTTGTCAAGGGCCATACCTGCCCTGCCTATCTAAGGAAGGGGAAGGGAAAGGGAGGTTCCTAAGGTATCCCATGTAATCATGTCCTTTCAAGACATTTGCTACAGAGTGTCCCTTTCCCTGTGTCAGACACAAGTGTCTACTGCCTCTACTGCTGGGGCTAGACTCTCCCCCGCCTTTCCTTTTTTGTCTCTGTCTGCAAACAAACAGGTTTGCATACCAAGGCTGTGATCCCGGGAGGGGCTTTCCATGAAGCGGAAGACACTCGCTCTTCTATGCTGACTGCCAGTTTAAAGGGCTTCCTTGGCATGGCCTTTGTGCACCAGCTCAACAAGTTGAACAGCTTTCTTTGGGGACACCGTATCGACCTTGGCATGATCTAGGACAGGAAGCCTGGTTAGTGAGGACAGAGATCCCAGCTGGGAAAATCTTTCTTAACCAAACTGCTATTTCCACTGAGGTTGCAGGCCTGTAGTTTGGGAGCTGTGTTGTTGCTCATTCAGCCCTCCCACATAATTTTAAATCCTGTCATTACTGGTTAGGCATGGAGATTAGAGCTAACAAATCATAAGAGGGAGAGAGCTGTGTGATCTTGGGCAAGTCGCTGTTCCTCTCTGGGTTTCAGTTTCCTCATTTATGAAATGGGGGGCGTGTTTTAAAATCCCATGCTTTGCTTCTTACTACCTTTTTGAGCTCGGAAAAATTATTATAATATCTCAGAGACTACTTCGTCATCTGTAAAATTAAGAATTAATAAAACAATGAACACTGTCTTCCAGCTTTCGATCCTGTAGGGTGATACAAGGATGAAATGAGTGTTTATACATTTTATAGTTTATAAGTACATTTAGCAGGTTATAAATCACAGAAGCGCTGTATAAATGTGGGGCATCGGCTATTCAGTGTCATAGGTAACTGATGAAAAAAGTGTCAGAATTCCATGTAAATGCAAGCTCTTCAATAAAGCTTTGCTCAGTAAATTCTCAGATAATTTAAATACTCCTAAAATACAAACTACTATAGAAAAAAAAAAGAAAATAATCCTCCCAGGACAGGTGGCCTAATCCTGATTTCTCTTAGGTGTCTGCCTTTCAGTGTTTCTAATTTGTGAAGCCTCCTTCAAATAATTTTTTCAAACGAATGTGTTTATGGATGTGGGGAAAGGGGAGAGGAATGCCTTTACTGGTCCAAGAAATGCCCTTTTCTTCTACTCTGAGGGCTTCTAGGATGACATGAATATTTTCCATTTGTGGTCCCCAAAGTTTGAGGCAGTGAGAGTGAGTGCTGGGCAAGAGGATTACATTCTTAAGCAACAGCTGCAGGTAAGCAAAGTGTCTTAGAATTTTCAAGACAGAATCTTTATGACTTTGAAAGATGCCCTGAAAATTCAGTGTTGCTGCAATTCAGGCATGCACTCTGACCTATTCAGGAAGGCATTTCTTGTGGAAAAAAAGGAAAGGATGACCAAGAAGAGTGGAACAGAACCTGTTGATAAACCACAATCATGGTGTTTGACTTCTAATACTGCATGTTCTAATAAGCCAGAATTGGAAAGTATGATTCCCTGCTCTTAAGACCTGAGGTTATCCCACTCATAAAACTCTTTTACATGGTGATCTGTTTTTTCCCTCTCTTTTTTTCTTTAGGGAAAGAGTTTAAGTTCAATTTTTATATGTCAAAGTGGCTTTTTTTTTTTTTGATAGTTCTGTACCTTTCTTTTATATATAATGCCTTAGTTTTCTTTACACTTTTCCAAATTGTGGACCACGGGGGAGAGGAATATTCCTAGGGTTAAGGTTTAAAGTTAGAAAATAACTTTGGATCATTTAGTCCAATTCCCTCATTTTACAGAGGAAAGGGGAGCCCAAAGAGGTGAAAATGAGCTTTCCAAGTTCATAAATGAAGTATTAAGTAATAGAGTCTGCATTTGAATCCAGGTCTTGAGACTCCAAATTCAGCACTGCAAAATTCTTTCTTTTTGTAATCTCAGTCTGTTCCTGAATTGTCTTCCTCCTTTTGGAAGTCAGTGTGGGAAGGAAGTAAGGATGATGCTAGTGCTGAGATTTTGTGTGGGTGTATGCCATTGGAAAAGTATTTTAGAAAAAAGTGTTTGTTTATATAATTGGAATAACATTTTAAAGCTCTATAAACAACAGTAGAATGTTGATTACACTGTGGGACAAGAGTGTCAGTCAATCAATCAACAAGTATTTACTAAGCTCCTACTATGGGCTATGATATTTCTTGTTCAATTGAAGATTTTTAAGGCCTTACTAACTGTTGTGATCTTAGTGAACACACAACTTTCCTGATCCTAAATTTCATAATAAAAGAATTCCAGATCTAAAGCTGGGAGGAATCTTTGAAAACATTTATTTCAGGGGTGGGGCACCTGTAGCCTCAAGGCCACATGTGGCTCTCTAGGTCATCAAGTGTGGCCCTTTGACTGAATCCAAACTTCACAGAACAAATCCTTTGGGATATTCCATCCTTATTTTACATATGGGGAAACTGAGGAGGCCTACAGAGGGCAAGTGACTTCTCCAGGGTCACAGATAGTAAACATTAAAATTAGGATTTGAACCCAGGTTCACATGGCCAGTGTCCATTTGAATTGCAGTTCACTGCTTACTTCTTAGGTCTCCTGAAACACTAAAATACTATGATTTTGTTGTTAAAGATTATATAAAGTCACAGAAAGTTAAAAAAATTTGTGTCGTAAGTTCAAATCTAAAATCACTACTCGTTGCATTTTAATTATAGCAATTTTGATTTACATATTTTAAAAGTAAGTTTTTGCCTTTTCATTTATTGACCCAGCATAGTAATATACATCCTTTTTAAAAGCTAACTTTTTTAAAGGATGCAGTTTTTTTTTCCTGCCCAAAGACTGAATTCAGATTAAAAGCATTCGGTAGTCATATCCAAAATCTGAAGTTTTCAGAAATGCTCAGTTCAGCCACAAAGTCATCATTGCTGCACATTTTCCCATACTGGAATGGAAAGCAGCTACTTTCTTACTCTTTCTTTGTACAAATTGTACTCATGCGTAAGTTTTACCTCTTTCAGGAAGCCTCTTTCAAATTATATGTGGCCATATTGGCCCTTCCTTTCTTTGAACTCCTATTGCACATAGAATTAGTACTGTGCAAGGGTTTTTTTGTTTGTTTATTTTTAGTCCTGGCCTGTGATTCCATACCTTAGAGAGCTAAGAGGTTAAGTGGCTTACTTGTCAAGGATCACACAGCTTCTCTGAGTCAATGACAAAACTTGACCCTTGTCTTCCTGACTCTAAGGCTGACTCTCTAACCACTACACCCTACCTACTCCCTCTCGGTACCTCACAGTTTGTTCAGTCATTTCAGTCTTGTCTGACTTTTTGTGACCCCATTTGGGGTTTTCTTGGCAAAGATACTGGAGTAGTTTGCCATTTCCTTCTTTGGCTCATTTTACAGATGAGGAAACTGAGGCAAACAAGGTTAAGTGACTTGCCCAGGGTCTCACAGGTATAGTGTCTGAGGCCAGATTTGAACTCATGAAGATGAGTCTTCCTGATGTCAGGCCCAGTTCTCTGTCCACTGTAGCAACTAACCACCCAAGCAAAGAAATAAGTGATAGGAAATAATAACTTTTGCTTCTTAGTTACTCTTTAGCATCCATTTGACAGCTTTCACCCTGGAAGTAACATTTGATCAAGCCCGAGTTTTGATTCAAGTCCATTAGGTTTCTTTTGGGGACTACTTGTTAATATCTCTTTAAATTCTCCCTCCTGTCTTCACACAGAGGTGGGGGAGAAAGTACCATTTCCTTTCTCTTCATACCCCCCTGCTTATTCTTTCTTTTGCACTTGAAGTGCTTACACCCACTCAGCTTGCTATTTTGAACTCTGGAGGTAATAACTGGCAGAAAATTTGTCAGCATCTTTCGTTCTTTCAGGAAACAGGGCTCTGATTTTAAAATATTTGCCACATTTTCTACATGCTTCATTCTCCAAGAGAGTGAGCAGGTACGTCACTCACACTTTCGCTCAAGTTGACACAGAGTTTGACTGCTGTTGAAGAAGTCAAGTCCTGAGTGCTTATTTGCATGTATCTACGAGGGGACGTTGTTGTCATCATTATCACCACTACCACCACCACCACCACCACCGGTAGCAGCATCTCAGAATCTCAGAGACAGAAGGAACTTAAGAAACCATCTAGTTCAGTATGTTCCTGAACAGAAATCCTCACTGAAACATTCCCAGGTAGTCATCTAAGCTCTACTAGGGAACCTCTCTCTAGCCCATTCAGTAGTGAATTTCACTTTTGTATAATCTTTAATGTTGGGAAGTTTTTCTTGACATCATTCCTAAATCTGCCTTTCCATAGTAGTCTGCACCCATTGCTGGTAGCTCTGCTGTTCAGTGGTTGAGTAGATCAAGTCTGATCTCTCTTCCAGTATTTAAAAACATCTATTATGCTCCCCCATCAAATCTTATCTTCTCGAGGCTTCATATCCCCAGTGACTATGAGTGACATGAGGATTAATCCTCATGTAGTGTGGTCTTTAGTTCTGTCACTAGCTTGAACATACTTCACATGATGGGCTCTAGCATACCATTACCCTTCAGAAGGTATGGTATCCAGAATTAAATACAGTGCTTCAGATGTGATCTTCACAAGGCAGAGTGCAACAAGATGATCCACTCTCTTCTAGTTATGATGGGGTGTTCAGGCAGCATTAGCACCTCTGGTGAGTGGGCTTGCCTTGGCCCTCTTAGGGCTGCTCACCCCCCTTTCATGCCACCCAACTCTTACCTGTGGTTCCAATTAGCTGTATCATGCACAGAGACCACACTCCAGTACAACTATCTTGGCAGATGGGCTAGGTTGAGGATAGCTGATAGGCCTTAAATCCATAGGTGAGTTAGAGGGATGCCTACCTGAGCTTTGAAAATTTCTCTTGGCTGAGTGGGTGGAAGTGAACAGTTTTTTTCCAGTGGCCATGAAGGTGGCTTAAGCAAGTGCTGTGGAGTGCTTGGAGCTTGGTAACACATTCACTGCATCCCGGGTCATCATCCAGTTTTCCTGACATGCCTTACCACTGAACTTTGATGCTTCTGGAAAAGAGATCGAGGCTAACCATTTTGTGCCACTCTTTCTCATTCGTACCAACTCAAGTTCTGGGAGGATGGTAATAAGGGCAGTAATAAGGAAACTGGGTAAAAGAAAGGGCTTGACGAGAAAGGTAATGGGTTCAGTTTTGTTGTGGAAATGTTGAAGATAAAATGTATCCGGGATACTAAGTCCAAAATAGAACTCATCTTCCTTTTAACATCCCAGTCCCCCCTTCTCCTCTGACACTTTTCCCTCTTCCAAACTGTCCTATTTCTGTCAAAGGCACCAGCATTCTTCTAGTGTTCCTAGTTCATAGTCTAGGATTTTAAAGCTCTTTGCATCCTTTCCTCAGCCTGTCTTTCCAATGTCATTGTACATGCCTCCTACTCCCAAACTCTACCATACAGTCAGACTGGCTTTCTGTTTCCCGCATCACACCCAATCTCCCATCTCTATGCCTTTTCATTGGCTCTTTACCATTCCTGAAATGCACTCCCTTCTCATCCTCACTTCACAGAATCCCTGTCTACCTTCAAGACGTCGCTCAAGTACCACCTTCTGCATGAAGTACTTGATCTCCCCCAACTGCTAGTGCCCTTCTGCCCAAAATACCTTGTCTTTATTTTGCATTTATTTTCTTCATATTTGTATTCTGTATATGCTTTGTTGTCTCCCTTATAAGCTCCTTGAGGGCAGGGATTTATTCTTTTGTATTTGTATCCCCAGTGTCTATGATAGTGCCTTGAACACAGTAGAACCTTACTAAATGCTAACTGATTGATTGGTTCTTTGACCTTCTTGCCTCTAACTTATCTTTAAAAGCCTTTTTGTTGTCCTTAGCTCTCATTTCCAACCCACAATTGTTGACACTTTAAGTGGCTTATTAGAGCTATAAGCATTCTTATGCCTCTAAATCTGCGTAATGTAGATGGATATTCAAGGAAACATTAGAATAACTAGTTGACTTATAATTTTAAGGGAAAGAGGTCATTTCAAGCAGAGGAAATGGAGAGGGCAAATATATATCCAACCTCAGATTTTTACTAGCTGTGTTGCCCTGGGAAAGTCTCTTAACTTGTTGCCTCAGTTTCCTCAACTGTAAAATGGGGGTAATAGCAGCTTTTATCTTGCAGAGTTGTGGTGAGGATAAAATGAGATAATATTTATAAAATCCTCAGCATGGTACCTGGCACATAGTAGGTACTAGGTAAATGGCTATTCTCTCTTCTTTCTCCTCCAAGGTCACCAGACCACTGAATTGTAAGATTCTGTTACACTTCTCAGTTAAGTTCTTTGACCTTTCTGTACATGTCCTTCAAGACCTTCCCTAATCACCCTTGATCAACCAAATAATTTTCTTGCTTCAGATTTAATAATTCTGATACCTCCTTTGGCCCTATCATGTACTATTTTGATTAATATTTTTGTGTGTAAATCTGATGTCCTGTATTGTCTTATAGGCTCTTTATGGGGAAAGACTATATAATTTTTTTTATCTTTGTACAGATTATAGATACCTAACGAAAATTCATTTAATTGAATTGGATTATTGTGTCCTGGAAGATCATTGACCTGTTCTAGAGCAGTATAAGGAGCACAGGGTTGGGAGTCAGGAGTCCTGGGTTCTAGTTCTGCCAATAACTAGCCAGGTGACCTTAGGCAAGTTGTTTCTGTCATCTATAAAATAAGGGTGTGGGTTTGATACTCTCTAAGTTCCCATTTAGCCCTCAAATTCTACGGGAAAAAGTAGGGAAACACACATAAGGTTACTTTTTTGATATTTTAAAGTATCTCCTGTAGTATCTAACAATACCACTCTGTCAGATGAGCAAGAATATGGCTTCTTACATTCAGAGGTGTATAAACCACTAAGGTGGCATTAAGCATTTCTTTGAGATATTTCAATTCTGAAATTGTAACAAAAATTTTTCCAACTTTTTGCTGTAGAAACTATGAGGGACATATATTCAGACATAGTGATGGAAGAATGTAGTAATGCAAAATCATATAAATCAGAATGGTGAAAGGCAGTGAGGTATCCTGGAACAATTTCCGGTTTGGAAGTCAGGAAGACATGATTAAAATCCTTCCTATGACATTTATTAGCTGTATAACTGTAGGCAGCCTTTAAGCTTCAATTGAGTAACCTTGAATAACTTCTTAACCTCAATTTTCTCATTCCTAAAATATGAGTAATAACAGCTTCAAATACTTATCTCACAAGGATATTATAAGACTTAGATTAGCTGGTAGACACAAATTTTTATATTTCAACATAAATGCCAATTATTATTGTGTAGATAATATTTCTAAAAGGAATGGAAGAATTTACCTTAGCATTCTACTCCCTTCCTACAGCGTTTCAGGGATGTACTAGATTAGAACTCTGAAAATGTATCATCCTGGGAATATATGGGATAATCAAAGCAACTCATAGTTCAAGTGTTATTTAAAATTTACATGAGTTAATAGTAATAACTTACATTATTATAATTCTTTAATGTTTAATAATAATAACTAGCATTTGCATAGTGATTTAAAGTTTACCAAATGCTGTACAAACATTATTTTATTTTATCTCTCCCCTGAGAGGTAAGTTCATTATTATCCTCATAAATAGAAATTAAGTGACTTGCCCAAGATCATACAACTAGGAAGTATCTGAGGCTGGATTCAGACTGAGGTCTTTCTCATTCCAGGTCCAGTGCTCTTTTCATTGAACCACCCAGCTGCCTTTGATCATATTAACTCTGTGAGATAGGTTGTAAAAGTATTATCACTCCCATTTTACAGATGAGGAAATGACTTCAGAGTAGTTAGGTAAATTTTCCAAAGACAGAGTACTCCAGGTAAGTAGTAAAGCTGTGATCTGAACCCAGATTATCCAGTTGCCACTGAAAGAAATCATTAAATGTGATCATTTTATCTCTTTGATATATCTCACTTTATATGACTTTATAGGGTCTACAGACAAAAATATAACAGGTAGTGTATGACAAAATCCAGTATTGCACAAATGAATAGAGGTGTAGGGAATTTCAGATAGAGTTCCACCAACTTAGAGAAAATAAATCCCAGAGACGTACCCAAGGTGTGTAGAATTTAAAGCCACTTACTCAGGATCATTCTGCTAGTGTCCAGCAAGGATTTGAACCCAGGCCCTCCTGAACCTAAGCTTAGAACTGCTTCCACCATATTCATATTGCTGAATTGCTTCTATAATCAAATAAATACTCAATCAACAAGCATGTACTCAACCTTTACTGTGGGCCGGGTGCTGTATCAAGTTCTGAGGATATAAAGGAAAAGCATAAACGATTCCTGAACTCAAAAAGATTACATTCTGATGGGGGTAGGGTGGGGAAAACATGTTCATAAATTAATAAATACTGAATAAGTATAGAGAAGACAGAAGATAACCTCAGAGAGGAAGGCAGTAAAATTTGTAAGGCCTAAGAAAGTCCTTCTGGAGGTGATATTTGAGCTGAGTCTTAAAGAAAATCAGGGATGTTAAGAGATGTAGTTGAGGAAAGAGAGACTATTCTAGGCCTGGGGGACAGTTTGTGCAAAGATCTAGAGATGAGAGATTAAGCCTAATGTGTGAGGAGCAGCAAGTGGGCCCTTATGACTGAACTACAAATTCATGGAGAAGAATAATATGTTAAAAGACTAGAAGCAAAGGAAGAAGACAGGCTGTGCCTCATTCAGTAAGCATGTCATAAGTTCTTAATTTGTTCCAGGCTCTGAACTAGGGACTGGAGATTCAAAGCATAAAATAACCCTTACTTGCAAAGAGCTTAAATTCTAATGTGGATGACAAATACATATGTGTATGCACAATATAATATGTAACGCTATAGGATATGAACGCATAATATATACCATATGATGTAATAAAACAATATAATATCATATAATATGTAAATTTACAAACTGAATTTATATTTGATCCTAGAGGTACTAGAGAGCCCTTGGGGTTTTTTGAGTAAGTGGCATGATATAGTCAGACATGTATTTTAGTAAAATCACTTTGGCAGCAATGTAAAGGATGGATTGGAATGGGGAGAGACTTGAGACCTGGAACCAAACTGAATTGCTGTTATGATAGTTCAGGTAAGAGGTAATAAGGACTTGAATTAGGGTGGTGACTGTGTGAGTGGAGAGAAGGGGATGCATGTGAGAGATGTTGTGGTGAAAGAAAGGACAGAAGTCCTAGACTTTGGGGCAAAGATAACAAATTTGTTTTTTGAGTATGTTGAGTTTGAATTGCACAAGTGTTCTATAGGCAGTTAGTCATATGGGAGTGGAGCTCAGGAAAGAGAGGACTGGAAATATAGATTTTGGAATCATCTGCATAGAAATGATAATTGAATCCATTAATGTTAATAAGACCAAGTGAGAGAAATTGATGTTAGAAAAGAAGGCCCAAGATATAGCCTTAGGGAAAACCAATTATGCTTAAATACAGTTATCAAAGTATTATTAAAAAAACAAGTTCATGGACCTCAGATTAAGAACTCCTGGCTTAAAAGAAAGTGATAGAGGCATCTCTTCTGTGTGTGTGTGTGTGTGTGTGTGTATACACACACATATATATGTTTATATATCCATATGTATATTTTATGAAAAGATAGAAGAAAATCACTGGTTTGTATGGTAGGATTCCTGAGAGTTTTTAAGGATGAAGAAGACTTGACCATGTTTGTAGGCTTTTGAGAAGGTGCCAACAGGGAGAGAATGAAATTAGTGAGAGAGTGGGGATGCTCATAAGAAAAACATGTTGGAGAAAGTGGGAAGGGATGGGATCCTAGAGGATTTGGCCTTAGCAAGAAGTGCCTCCTCACCATTAGAGATTGTAGTGAAGATTAACGTTGTGAACGATAGCAGAATGATGTGAGATAAGGCATAGGGGAGAAGACTTGGGGAATAGTCTCAATATCTTTGTGACGTATATGGTGAAGTTTTTAGCATAGAGAAGGGAGGGAGAATGTTGTGGAAGGCTTGAGAAAAGTTCTATAGTGAGTGGGATAGGGAGTCAGTTAAGGAGGATTGCCTTGCAGTAGGGAAGGCCAGTTGAGATTGACTAGCATAATAGGGGATCTAGTTTTCAAAGATTCATATTCAAATATGAACAAATCATATATTTTGGTATTGTTGACTCCATGGAGATGGCAACCACTTGCAGATCAGATGTATTCAGTCTTGTTCATACCGAGGGTGGATTTGCTATTTTTTAATTCTTTTGTAGTGGTGCAGGTAAAGAAAAAGGAAGAGAAAGGTATTTTAGGCTGAGTGACAGGAACCTGTATCAGGCCATGAAATTCTCTTAAGTGATGTTCTGTTTGGTGTTTTAAGGAAATTACCCTGCTGCTGTAATCTCAGTTCATGTATTATTGTTAAATCTCTATGTTATTCTAAAATGAATTCTAAAGAAGTTTTACATTTTACTATATATTTTAGCAAGCTTATGACGTTTCCCTGTTTTATGAGGATCCATACCATTAAGACCAAGACGTGTTGTACTAAACAAGGGTTAAGGGCAGCTTAATGGAGTCATCCATGTGTGTGATTTATCCCTTTTGTACTTTTTCCTTTTAAAGTTGGATGCTAGATACCTATAATATCCTCTTATGCTGGATACAATATAAATACCTAAAGAGAAAAAGAAAAGCTCAAGCCTTAGAGTATTTAGAGAAGCAGTAGTTTCTGTAGAAGCAGGTAGCCTCAGAGGCAGAAGTGAATCTATTCTCATGGATGAAGGTAGTCAATTGTACAGATTACAACTCATCATGGCTTCTCTTCTCACCCTTCCTGACTTTTGTTCAGTTTTACCCATAAATCCTACACAGGAAATACACCCAACATTCTGGAGTCCTTTATTTAGGTCTCTTAATAATATGTAGGTACCAGTATAACACAAGTGTCTCCCTTCATGCTTGGGCCACCTTCTTGTGAAGTTACATCTCTGATATCTTTTACTTCACTTTCATATTCAGTTCATTGTTGATAATAAGCTATAGTCTATGCCCTCCATGTGTCTCTCCGTTCTCCTTTACATGACCTACAGTTTTGATTATTTGAAGATGTTATAATTTGTAATTTACAGCCATATAGCTTTACCAGAATAATAATAGAAGGAAGGAAGAAAATACACTACTATTTTTCCAAATTTTCCCTTATTTGATCAGTGGTGTTACAAAGATGGATTATTGTGCCAGGGAGAAGCTTGAAACATTGGAATTGCTGAAATTCCTTAAATACAATCCAACCTGCTTTCTTCCCCATTTAATTCTGGGTCCATCTCATTATCCATCTCTAGTATCTAAGATATACGTACCTGTTGAATATCATATATCATGGGCTGTCCAGCCAATTGCTATCCTGTCATAAATGTTGTAGTTCTGTCATTATTGGAAAATGATAATTGATCACAGTAAATTTGACAGGTCTTTTCCATTTTTGTACATTTGTTTTCCTCTGTTCAATTTTATATTTAAATGTTCTGGGGAGGGACTGGTTTTATTGGGTTTCCATGCCAAACTTTTTAGCAAATTCTACTACTTCTCAATGTTTTAAAAGGCAGTACTACTCATAGCTTTCATTAATCCTTCTCCATGAGATCTGCAAATAAATTTATATTCTAGACTTTCTTAGGTTTGGCCTAGGCTATCATATATCTGTGGTTGGCAAGGAAATCAAATGTTTGCTGGCTAAGGTTTCCAAGCTCTTATGGTCTCTTAATTGAAGGTTTTTACTTTTAAGTTGGTTAATCTTCTGTAGGAAATGTTACCAGTACGTGTAAATGTCTGTTCCATTTCATATTTTTCAGCATCAGTATCTTATTTAAATCGTTCTGGTTGGGGTGGTTGTAATTGTAAGCCATATCTTCCTTTTATTCTTCTAATTTCATGTTGGTTTTGTTTCTTCTTTAGTAAGTTAATGCCCTGACTCAGCACTGTCAGTCATTTGGAAATTATTCCCACATTGGTTACCAATTGTAGTTTTATTTTTGTGTTGTTACCTGTTGCTCCCCATGGCCGGCACCTTTCTTGAAGAAATATCCATACCACATATGCATGAGACATTTGTAGAATGCACTTTAATTCATAGAATCCTCCCCCTTCTTTTCCTCCCTTAAGCCTTAATCCCAATTCACTCTGGAGCTCATAGACTGGACAAGGAACCCTCAGGGTCTTCCCTTCCCAGTCTGATTTTTTTTTTTTTGGTTAAAGGGGCCATCCCTTGAGTAACTACTTAAAGAAGCCTATTCATTGAATGGATGTATCTCACTCAAAGTGAGAATGTGATAAGACCTTACCCTGAAATGACCAGGGTATCCTGGACCATCTCTAGCTGTTCTGATGAATATCTGACCACTGGACCCAGAAGGCTGAGGAGAAGAAAGTGAGGTTGGGGACCTTGCACAGCCCTCCCTCACTCAAATCAAAGTCAACTGCAAGTCATGTCATCATCTTGATGTCATGGTCCTCTTAGAGAATGAAGGACAAATACAAAGTGATCCCTATCTATCTATCTATCTATCTATCTATCTATCTATCTATCTATCTATCTATCTATCTATCTATCATATACAATGAGAGGCTAGTTAAGAATCATAGAGTATCATATCTGCATTTCTTGCAGACCAAATCCCTTCATGTTACAGATATCTTAGCCTTAAGTTGGGAAAATGATTATTTTATCGTCAGTCTATTTAAATGGAGTCACTGTGGGAAAATGCAGTTAGAATGGGGCGGGGGGGTAGATACGTGAAATTAAACAATCCTTAGTCAATACAAAAGCATCAGCAACAATAACTAACATCCATATAGTACTTTAAAGTTTGCAAGGAGCTTAAAGTTAACAGTGAAGTGGTATGGTGGATAGAGTATAGGGTCTAGAATCAGGAAGATCTGAATTCAAAGCTATCCTTCTACCCTAGATGGATGACCTGGGCAAGTTACTTAACTTCTGTCTACCTCAGTTTCCTCTCTGTAAAGTAAGGGTCATAATAGCACCTACCTTTCAGGGTTATTGTGAGAATCAAATGAGATATTGTTTATAAGGTACGTTAGCACATTGCTTGGCACATGTTGTTGTTCAGTAGTTCAATCATGTCTGACTCTTTGTGACCCCATTGACCATAGCTCACCAATACTGACCATTGAGTTTCCTTTGCAAAAGATAGTAAAATGGTTTGCCCTTTTCTTCTTTAGTGAATTAAGGTAAATACAAGTTAAGTTGCCCAAGGTCACATAACTAGTAAGTGTCTGAGGGCAGATTTGAACTCAGGTCTTTGTGACTCCATGCCTAGCACTCTATCCGTATAGCTGCCTCACCTGGCACATAGTAAGTGCTTAATAAATGTTTGTTGCTCTCCTGTCCCCTTTCTTATGTTCTAGTGGGGAGGATAGCATGTACATATACAAATATGTACAACGTAAATATAAAATGAATAAATGTAACTGTATACAAAGTAGTTAAATCCATGGTCATTTGACATAGAAGGAGTTAAAAGTTGGAAGGATCAGGGACGTAGAATGTTGTCTGTTTGAGAGAGAGACAGAGACAGAGAGAAGGCCACTTTGGCTGGATCAGAATGGCAGTGTTCAGTGAGACAAGAAAGATAGGTTGGGGCTTGAAAAAGGAAATAGACAAGTTTATATTTTATCCTAGAAATAACAGGAAGCCGCTGAAGCTGATTGAATTATAGGAGTCATGTGGTGAGATCTGAGCTTAAGAAAAATTACTTCAGTAACAATGTATGTTGAAGGAGGAAGATCAATTAGACCAGTATTGACATTTCTGCTTGCTTATATATCATTATTGCTTATTTCTTTCACTGTTGATAGCAAACATTTTAATATCATGTTATCAATCGTTTTCAACTTTTAGATTTTGACAATTCAGTTAACTTTCAGTTATTCTCAAGGGAGGAGAGCAATATATATAGCTAACCCCAAATACTGGAGAGTGCAAAAAAAAGTTCTATTTTGCTTTAAAATGTGATTCTGTACTTTAATTTCAGTGTGAATGTGTTTGGAAGTACAGGGTCACTAGAATTCATATAATAACTCTATACTATAAGGTGTTGGAAGGACTGCCCATCATGCCCCTTCATTCAACTTTTCTACATCTAAGTTTATGCTGAGAATCATGTACCTTAGATTGATGTAAAGCGTATCTTCTCTCAAACATGCCTTGAAGCAGTGGAGAGAGTTAAATGTTTGATTTTCAAAGAACTTTCTTGCAGACAGAGTAAATAGAGTTGGAATGTCAATGAAACTATAACTAAACAGTTTTGGTACTGTTTAATGGTAAGTTTCTGAGTTGGGTTCATACAGTAAGAGTCTAGGTCTAATGTGGTTAGAATAATTAGGAAGTTCATGTCAGTAGTCTTAAATATACTTTGCTATACAGAGGAAGTGTGGCTTAATGGGAGAAAGAAATGGATTTGAAATCAGAACTTGGACTCCAGTCCCAGTTCCACCACTGGAAAATATTTTCAGCTAAGTGATACTGGTCAATTGCTTAACCTCTGTGAGCTTCAGTTTCTTCATTTGTAAAATGGAGAGTAATAAGTCTGGCCTGCCTACCCCAGGTTTTTTGGGGGGTTGGGGGTGGGAAGGGTGATGAGGAATGATGATATAGCATACATGAAAGCTCTTTGTAAACTATAAAGTTCTAGCAGTAGAAGAACTTGGAATGTCAGTTGACATAAACACTTGTCATAATTTTACTTTGAAAAAATTTATTTCTATTATGGATAAAAAAAATTGCCCTGCGTCAATTGATGCTGCTTGGTTCATCCAGGTATTCTTAAGTTCTTGTCTTTCCTAGTGCTAGTCAAATGGAAAGTATTTTTATTTTAAAAGGCATATATCAGAACAGAAGGCACTGAACTTTGAATTAGAAAATCTGCGTTGGTGTAAAATGGGATAGAATTGAGATAGACTGGTAGGTTTGGAGTCAGGAAGACCTGAGTACAAAATCCTGTCCCAAACATTTCTAGCTGTGTGACCCTGGGCAAATCATAACCTCTCTAAATTTGTTTTATCAGTTGTGAAATGTGGATGTGATATTGTATAGAGTTTTTGTGAGTTTAAATGAGATAATATGTATATAAAGTGCTTGGTACTCAAAGTATACATACATGCAAGCTGGTATTAATATTGACATGAGGTTTAAAGCTATCTAACTATTGTTGCAATGCAGTCTTACTTTGCTTCATGGTAGCCTGGAGATATCTTGTGTTCTCTAAGGCTACCAGACCCAATTGGAAATGTTGCTGAGGGATTCTGTGTATGTTTTCTGAGAACCAGCCTTGCTAAGTCCAGAAAGGCTCATCAGGTGATTAATTTTTCAGCCATCACACTTCTCAAAGACCATATGCTAATATGTGTAGGGGTTGTGATTTTCACTGATGGAGGGAGAACCCAGACCTATAGCATTTTCACATGCATCGTCCTATTTGATCCTTACCACAACCCAGTGAAGTAGGTAGTAGGCCTTGATTTCATAGAAGAGGAAATTGATTGTTCTAAGGTGTTAAATGACTTGTCCAAGTTCGTTCAGCTAATCAACTGGGATTATAACCCAAGGTATTAGACACCAGCTTCTTTGTGTGTTGTACTTATGGACTGTGTGGACATAGTAAGGCTTGTGCTTTATTCACACAGTTACTGTAGAACTTACTGCACTAGTTAAACTGGTTTTCTTTGATTTATTTTTCTGATTAGGTGGAGACTTTGGATTTTTAAAGAAGAAAGGCAATAATCAGACTCACCTGAATGATGAAACAAATTGCCGTGTTTGGAACCAATAATTGCTAAATCTTTTCTATCAACAACCAGGTAAGTTCAATCAGATGACTTACATACAATTTTGAACTTATTTTATGCCTATTTTAAAGCTATATATGAAACACTGCACTGATTTTTTGACTTCCACACTGGCTGTGGAAGAGTATCCATGACATTATCTAAAAAGAAAGTGTTTTATCTCCATCAGGACTTAGCACTGTGCCTAGTGCTGTGTTCTCCCCCTACTTTAATTGCTCTTTCTTTTTAGAACTGTTTTCTAACAGATGGCTTATGGGACTCAGGACTCTTAACTAAGAGAAATTCGGTACAGTTTCAGATTAAAGGAAGAAAGAGGGAAAAGATGGCACTGTCTTTAAGCACTTTATTATTGCCTGCCAAGACAAAAGATTTAGTGATGATGGGAGATTCTACTTAGGCATCTTGTAGAGTGTTAATACTGCAGGTCATGGGAAGAAGACAATAAATTACAACAGTTTAAGGGGCAGATTAACTTTTCCTTAGATCCAAGAAAAGTGATTCTCTGGCTTACTTTCTCGTAGTGACAGTCATCTTGCAGAACTTGGCCATCTGTTATCCATGACATTGGATTTGTGTGTAAGAAAACTCATTTGTTCTTGGTTCTACCATTGAACTTCCATATTTTGGTTTACTTGCATATAAAATGGAGTTCTTGTGAAACTTGGTGCATTTTAGTGGTGAATTTTAATATTGAGTATTTCAGATATCTCTGTAAGTCAGTGAAGTGGACACTTTCTGGGAAGGATAGTTTACATGCTATTAGGTGATATCAGCCATCTGAAGTATAAGCATATCAAAGAAGACAAAATGAGGCCAAAAGGGCACTGCATTATTTTTTCAGTGTCACTGTTAATATAACTTAGACAATACTCAGACTTGACCTCAGCTTTGTCTAACCGTCTTTCATTCCTGTGACAGCTGTATTTTATCCTAAAACTTGATTGAGTTAGTGTGATAAAAATCACTATGAGTATTCTGTCAATTTAGAGAAGTCAGGAGTTGAAATTACAGGAACCTTTAATTCTACCTATTTGGGAACATAGCCAGTCATTTATTTGTGACAGGTAATTTTCATTTTTGTGGGTGCATGATGCCATTTGGAAAGATTTTTAGAATGATCCCTGGCTTGTAAGGAAATAATTCAGTTAAGTGAAAAGCTGCTCAAACTCAAAGGGTTTAAGCATGGAGCACATTAATTTTCTAAGAGTTACCACAGGTGTTGGGAAATGAGAAATAATTCTGTCTACCAGTAATGCAAATATGTTTCCTCTTCATCCCTCTGAATTTTTTCAGCTATTGCAAATCGAGATCTTTTAAAAAGATCTTTCCAAACCAAGTCATTTTAACTTTTCCCAAGGTTCATTGCAAGGTGAAAACCACATTTTGAGAAGCATTATTACATAGATAGAGAACTGCCCTCAGTTAGGAAGCCCTGGGTTTAATCCTGCCTCACACAGACTGGTTGTATGACTCTGAGCAAGTCATTATCAGTTCCCTGAGCAACTCCCCAAGAATCTAAGTTTTAGAAAAGGTGCTGACCTGTTTTGGTAGAGGGAGTTCTCAATGTCAGTGAAATCAAAGGTCGGGTTAAAAAAATAAAAATGATACAAATTCATAATAAATAATATAATAGCCCTTTGACTCATTTAAATGAACCGTTTCTATTGAAATAAACACTTTATACAAGAAACTCCGTGCACTTGGCTCCAATGTTATGGGCTCATGAAACCCTTTAAAAATGTGAATTTTGTAAACTTCTGTCTGCACCCAATTATTTTCATGGATGTTGCCTCCTCTTTTCAGTTGTTTGCCATTCAAATTCTGTATCAAAGGCATGGTAACCTAGCCCCTCCTGCCTTTCTAGTCTTTTTACACTTTCTTCCTGCCATATATCCTTCAATAGTGTCACTGGTCTTGCATCTTGGGTCGTCTCCAGTCATCCTGAGGAATATGTGGTCACTGGATTCAGATGGCTCTGGAGAAGAAGTGAGGCTGGTGACCTGCACAGCCCTCCCTCCCTCAAAACAAAGTCAAGTGCAAGTCATGTCATCATTTCTCTGATGACATGGTCTTCTTTGA
The DNA here is from genome assembly GCF_028372415.1 of Notamacropus eugenii. Taxonomy (NCBI): domain Eukaryota; kingdom Metazoa; phylum Chordata; class Mammalia; order Diprotodontia; family Macropodidae; genus Notamacropus; species Notamacropus eugenii. The sequence continues at coordinate 230,810,197 of NC_092873.1, read as the reverse complement.
CAACGAAGGACAAACACAACAACTGGTCTCCTTATTTATTGTTCCATGAATGAGACACTCTGTTTCTTGGCTCTGCACATTTTTCTGTCTGTTCTTCATTCTTAGAATGTTGTCTCAGCTTCCTGGCATCTATGGTTTCCTTGAAGTCCCAATTAAAATCCCATCTTCTTTCGGAAACCTTTCCCAATCCTTTTAATTCTGGCGCCTTTCCTCTCTTAATGACTTCCTATCTCTCCTAAATATAGCTTGCTCTATATATAAGTGTTTCTTCTATTAGCTTGTAAGCTCCTTGAGGGCAGGGATTACCTTTTGCCTTTTTTTTTTTTTTTTTTGGTCTCCCTAGAGCTTAGCATAGGGCCTGGCACATAGTAATTATTTCATAAACATTTATTGATTGATTGACTTTTCTAAGTACAGTCTGCCAGGAATTCTGGGTGTGCTCAATGGTTAGAACAGACTTCTCTGGCAAATGGAAAGTGTTCCTGTATTGCTATGTTATGGTTAGGCACCATTAGAAGTTTATGAGACAAGAAAGGTAAAGATTCTTACATATATACCCTTAAAATGATACCTGTTTAATTTGTAACTGGAGATGTTGTGAAGTTTAAATGCTTCTCTTTGTAAAAGATGAAAAAAGCAGTTTTTCCCTGGTTTGAATGGAAATGCTGTTTGCTGTCTTCCTTTTTTTTTTTCAAAAGGTTTAGAGTGAGGCACATAGCTTTGTTCTTGGTATTATTTACATAATTCAATGGAAAGAATTTTGGACATCTTGAGTTCAAATCCCTCCTCAGACACTTAAAATCTGTGTGTCCCTATGCTGATCACGTAACCTCTCTGTGCCTTGATTTCTTCATCTATAAAATGGAGATAATAATAGTACCTCAGAAGGTATTTGTGATGATCAAATGAGATTGTAAACCTTAAAGTGTTGCATAAATGCTAGCTGTTATTATAGCCAAGCTTTAGATTTTAAATCATGTGTCAAGAAACTCCCCAATCCATGCTCATATAAAGTATATCAGGTATTAGTTTTTATTAGTGACATTTCTTTTTTAGACCAACATCTGTACAAGATAGAATAGGTAGGAAAAGTTCTAGAGTGTCAGTAACACATGCTTTCTTTGGCCATATTGCTCTCTGTGGTGGTTTATTTTCTTTTTTCTTTTTCTTTTTTATCTTGATCGCTTTGTTTATATTTAGTAGACACAAGAGTCTATGGAAAGGAACTGCTGAAAGCCAAGGCACAAAATGAAACTGTGAAATGCTGAGGCTCTGGGATCGTAGAGGCAGCAAGAAAAAAATCCCTTCAGACAGTCATGGAGCAAAGAGATTAGGGAAATTGTGTTGTTTTTTTTTAAAAATCGCATCCTCTATGCTAATACTTGTCAGGTACATTGCCAGAATGTGCAGCTAAAGCATGTCGTACACTGGAAATTAAAAGTAAAATAAGACTAATAAGTTAGACTGTGTTCAAGAGTTTGATTTATAGCTAGATGTTAATACATGGATGTCATTGAATTTTTATTCTTATACTTCCTTCCCCAACTCCCTCAAAAATCTCCCAAAGTCAGACAAAGAAATAAAACACCACAACTATGCATACTTTTAGAACCTGATACTTCAGGCACCTATGTAGTGCAGTAGATAAAATGCCTGGCCTGGAGTCAAGAAAGTTCAAATCCAGCCTCAGACATTTTCTAGCTATGTTACCCTTTTTGCCTCAGTTTCCTTATCTGTCAAATGGGTTGTGGAAAAAGAAATGGCAAACTGCTCTAATATCTTTGCCAAGAAAACCCAAATGGGGTCATGAAAAATGGATGTGATTGAACAACACTTCTGGTAAATGTATGTGGGCTGATTGTGCCTTAATCAATCAGTGAACAAGCATTTATTGAGCACTTACTATATGCCAGGTAATTGGCTGTATTGTAGAGAATTTATTTATTTTGCAGATCAGTTGTTAGGGATTTAGAATGTTTTCTCATTGAAGTACTCTTATGCATGATGGTTAGATTTCCAGACCACCCAAACTTTTAGCACTATAACAATTTCTTTACAGGTTGAATATCCTTTAAAAATAGTACTGAACCCTTTTTGAACCCACAGTCCCAAGTTCTAAATATTTCATGTCAATAAGGAAACAAGATTTGGATAGACTGACGTTCCACAGGGACTCTAGTAGAACTTAGCACGTCAACATGGGCCAGAATAATAGTACAGAAGTAGGCTGAGTCCAGTTGGCTGGGCAAGAGTTGTCATTGTTATGGAGACACAGCTGATGGTTGGAGGACGCAAACCCATTGTCAGGAAGATGAAAATCATAATAGTTATAGATGATCAGGTTAGAATGGATCCTAGGGGAAGAAGAAGGCTAGGCAATGTTATTGAACAAGTAAACCAAAAGTCAGCATGTTTCAGACAGGTGAGGAAGACTGTTCATAGAGTAAACCTAAAGTAGCTGTTTCTTTGACCAGCTTTCTTGCTGAATGAAGCATTTTATTCTGGATAGTTCAAAACTACTCGGTCTCTACCATCCTTAGATTAGCCTCCAGGCCTTAACAGGGGCTAGGCATATTTGTGGCTATCTAGATCTTTTAAAGATAATGGCTCTTCCTCCTCTATGTAAGAGTCTTCAGTATTTGTTTCCTACTTGAACGCTGGACCTGAAGTCAAGAAGGCTCTCCTCTTCCTGAGTTCAAATCTGACCTCAGTCCTTATTAGCAGGGTAGCCCTGGGCAAGTCACTAAACTCTATTTACCTCAGTTTCCTCATCTGTCAAATTATCTGGAGAAGGAAATGGCAAACCACTCCAGTATCTTTACCAAGAAAACACCAAATAAGGTCATGAAGAGTTGGACATGACCAAAAAACCAGAGGTGTCAGACACGATGCCCACAAGCTACACATCCCCACAACACTCCAGTAGGACCTGAATCACTTTCAAATGTAATTGACAGTATTTAATAAAGTAAAGTAGGACATAGATGATGTTAATATGTGATTTCTAACTCAATATGCAATTGCAAACATCCATATGGGTGGTTCAGAGGTTCCCATTTCTATTTGAGTTTGATACCACTATGCTGGACTGGCCATGAGGCACTTACCCATGTCAGTATGTATAATACTTAGAAGTAGAAGGTACCTTGGAAGTTATCTAGTCTAATTGTCTCATTTTATAGGTGTGGAAACTGAGGCACAAGGAGGTTAAACAACTTGCTCCCGTTTGCAGAGATAGTTTGAGGTAAAATTTGAATCCATTTCACCTGACTCCAGAACAGTCTTTTTAAAAACTTTATATCTTTTTCAGTGCCTACCATAGGGCAGAAAGTGCTTAATAAATGTCTATTTTTGCATCCAGAGAAAGAACCACTGAAGCATCTGTGAAGATTTAGGTTTCTGTTCTGGACTTGGGTCCCTCAGGAACAGAACATTAGAGAAAATCAATATCCTTTTGAAATAGGATTGTCCTAGAAGTGGAGGCAGCTAGGTAGCTCAGTGGTAGTTCTCTGGGCATGAACTCGTCTTAGTAAGTAGAAGTATGCTTAAACTTTTATTTATCATGAAAACCTTTCTTAGTGAGATATATGTTTCTCCCACAGTTTTTGCTTGCTAAGCAAAGTTGCAAGGTGGTACTGTTGATTTAAAACTAATAATAATTTTTCCATAGTAGCATTTCCAGTATAAGAATAACAAGTTTAAAATGTATAGTTTTCCATGAATATAAATGATTTATATTACATAAATTATTATATTCCATGAATATAAAGGATTTAATTTAAGCATGGTTTACCAGTAGCATTGAAATTTCTCTTGTAGATCCTTCTTGGTTAGGAAACCCAAGTCTGCTCAAGAGTGTACATGAGTAACTTATCTTACCCAAGAAATGACAGAATTTTTGCATTTTCAAGCTCCTTCTTTATCTTGAGGCAGATAGTTTACTTTTTAGCACCTTTAGCAGAAGGAGTTTCTATATTAAAGAAAAGGCATTTAAAACTTTTCTTTACAATTAGATTTTAGGCTTACATCGCAGAAAAGGTTGGCACCAATGCCCAGAAGGCATTTTTTTTTTTTTTTTTTTGCTTTATACTTGAGCTTTATTTTTCCTGCTACATGGAAACTGAAGGTTGGTCAAATCAACTCTTAGAAGTGTTTATTTGTCCCTTCAGTTAGGTAGCTTTACAATCCTCCGGCTGAGTGTTTGGTTGCGTTAGTCAGAGCTGATGATGTCATTATTTCTTTGTGAGTGTTAGGAGATTGATGTCTCACTTGTGAAGATGGTCTTTTGGTTTGCAACTACTGTACATTAATATAACCTGCCTCTGTTTGCAGCCCAGCTGTGCCTCTTTATAGGGAACATAGCATCTTGGGTCTAAAATCCTTTTCGTTTCTAACTGTGGTATTCCTTGTTGGCGTGGCTCCTGCGATTTTCCTACTGCCATGTCCTGCTGCTTAGATTTAGGCTGACGGTTTGTTTTTCTCATTCTTCTAGACCTAGGATTTCACTGGGTTTGGGAACTACCAATGAACACACTGTCTCCCAGATGCAGTCATGTGTCCTTGCTGTGTTTCTCCTGGCTGGAGTGTTCCTGGTCTTTCTCCTCTGCCCTGTCTTTCCTGGTAGAGCTGAGTTATAGAGGATATTGCTTCCTTTCAAGTGAATGTGTTCTGGGGTCTTATTGGTGTTAATTGAGTCACCCTATTACTTATCATCACACATCTATTACATGTGACTCACAGGGGGCCAGGAAAACACCAGATAGCATCATGAAGAGTTGGACATGACCAAAAAACTAGAGGTGTCAGACACAAGGCCCACAAACTACATCATCCCCACAACACTCCAGTGTGGACTGAACCACTTCCAAAAGCAGAATATCTGAGGCAAAGTCAAGTCTCATACCACTAGTGAATGAATGAATGTGAATGCATTTATGACGTGCTTAACTATCTACAAAACACTTTTCTAAGCACTAGAGAAGAAAAAGTAAGGTAGCCCTACCCACCAGGAGGTCATATTCTAATAAAGGAAGATCACATATATAGGAGGAATCAGCTAAAGGGCCAGTGGGTCAAAACTGTTTCCTTAGGGGACCTTGACTTTGTGGCTCAATGCCGATTCATTCACATCAAGTTTTGTGACACCGCCTATAGTGATATATCCTTTCTGTAGCAGGGGTTTGGGGGGAAGGGAATGCTTTGTTATTACATATTAAATTTAAGTTGTTTTTCTGAGGGTGAATCTGATTTTAGTGAATCACTCCTCTGGAGGTAGGGGTCATAAAGCCCAATTCAGCTGTGTGAGAAATAGAAGGGGTTTGAGCCAGAAACTGGTTGGAGGACAGAGATCCAATGTTCAATGGCTTTACAGTGGGTCTTATCATCTGATTGTCACCCATGAGATGAGGGCCAAGAGAAGCTCAGAACAAGAAACCAGTCTGGGAAGAGACTCTGTGGTAGGAGCAGCATGAGGAAGTCAAACTCAGAGGAGAGATTTAAAGCAATATGGTCTTGTGGTCAGGGCACAGTAGATAGAGCTCTGGACCTGGATTCAGGAAGACCTGAGTTCAAATTACTAGCTGTGTGATGCTGTGCAAGTCACTGAACCCTGTTTGCCTCAGTTTCCTCATCTGTAAAATGAGCTGGAGAAAAAAATGACTAACCACTCCAGTATCTTTGCCAAGAAAACCTCAGATGGGGTCACATAGAGTCAGACATGACTGAACAACAACAACTGGTCTTGTGGTCCCAGGAATCTGGGCTTCCATAGAACAAAAGACCTAGATGTCAGTCTGGTGGAGGGGGCAACGACATAAAAAGGGTAGATATTCCAGGCCAACTAGGGGATGTGATTTATGCAAACCAATTAGGGCAGAAAATATGGGGGAAGAGGAAGGAGGTTGGTTGTGGGAGAGAAGGACTTCAAGGCTGATCTAGATGATCACAAGAGGTTCTGAGGCTGAAGGAAAGGCTCTTTCTCATCTAGGGAGTGTGTGTGGGGAGGGGACAGGGTATTTGTGTGTACAAGATGAGACAGTCTGTGGTGGACGAGGTGCTGAATGAATACACATGCTGCAAGTCCATTCATGATGTCACACTCACTTTTTCTTTTTATATTTTTTGTCAATGCCTTTGCTTTCTCCTAGAAGATGTTATCAGGAAAACCTGATAAGATTCAGAACAAACAAAAACCCCACAACCTACAAGAGAAATACTTAAATTTGAAAAATCAAGAAGTATGTGGGGCAGGCAGTGTCCAAGGAATAAAAGGAATGTTTTCGTTTTGTGGTGTGTGTAAATATTTTCTCCACCCTTCACCTAATAGATTTTTAGGTTAATTGAAATAATGCAAATATAGATAGTCTCATATCTTGTTGATATTTGAAATTGTTTTAAGTCTTAAAGAAGCTACTGACTCGGGCACTTTCACTGTCTTTGGAAAGAGTGGTTGGTATGTGTTTACCAGATGCAAGTATGTCAGAGACATGTACTGAACCTTTTCCTAATGCTCAAAGTAGGCTTGACAGAGATACATGTGTAGAAAAATCATTTTTTCCCCTTCCAGTTAGAAGCAGGCATTAATTGAAAACATATGAGAGATCCACCCCACCCACCCCAGTCTCATTTCCCTGCACCCCAGAGATTATACTTTGACAACTCTGCCCCTGCTAGGATGCCCAGCTCCTTAGGAACATGTGTTCTTGTCAGAGGATGCTCTGCAGCTAAGAGTGTGCCTCTCAGATTCTTAAAATAAAAACATGGGGTGATTTGGGGGTAGAGGGAATAACTTCTTTTCCTTTTGAGGAGTATGATCTTTGCCATCTCACGACTCACTGAAATAGCACAAAAAAGGAACATTATTTGGCAGAACGGAACATCTAGAGAATGTGCGTACACATGCGCTTCTCCCTTTCTCTCCTGCGTTTGAGAGGGAGCCTGGTTGAGGGAAGTGGTGGCATTTTTAAATGAACACTTAAAATCTAAAAACTTTAATTAGCCCATGTGAACTTATGGTTATTCTCTCATTTGGGGCCTTTGTAGCTGCAGGGTCCATATGTTCTGAAAGCTGATGGGAGGAGTGAGTTGGCTGGATAAGGCCTATTCCCCTCCCCCATTCACGGGAGACTTTTTGAATTTCAAAATAGATGATCTTGATTAAACTAGTTTAAGACTATGTTAATGATACTGTAATTATCATTTGTCTTTACCTCGTGTGCTAATGATTAAAGCAAACATTTAATAATTGTGGGGTGGTAAATATACTTTAAATTCTAAGCCATAAAAAGATTTCCATTAACAAACATGTTTTTGTACATGATTAAATTATTCATCGGCTATTCCAGAACCAGATTTTGCCATTAGACCTAAGTGGGAGTTTGGAGAATACCAACAACCATAAAAGTCAACAGACTAGAATCACTTGAGTTGTCCCTCACTTTCACATGAAATTCTGGGTTTCTTTGCTATTGGGGTCTGATGAAAAACTGAGCCTTCATAAATGGAATGATTTTTTAAAAGCATCATTCAGTAGCACTGTACAGTGAGAAAAGAGCATTGCATTTGAAATCAGAGGACCTGGGTTCATCTTCCAGGTTTTGACACCTGTGTGATCTTGAGAAAGCCATTGATTAATTTCTTTAGGCCTCAGTGCCCTCACTGATAAAATGAGGGAGTTAGACAGAAAATCTGTCTATGGTCTCTTCTGACAGTGAACCTTGAAAATATGATTAAGCTCTGGTGGAGCTTGCTAAGGTGATTGTCACTAGATGTTAGGACCAAGTTCATAAAAGCCTTTACCCTGGCCAACTTTGTTCTTGGGCTGAGCTTGTAGGCTTTGTTTTCAGATGATCTCCTTTGAGAGAGAGAGAGAGAGAGAGAGAGAGAGAGAGAGAGAGAGTGTGTGTGTGTGTGTGTGTGTGTGTGTGTGTGTGTGTGTATCTGTGTCTGTGTCTGTGTCTTTATATATTTGAAAGGCCTCCTGTGCACTTATACCATCTTGTCTTTTCACCCCAGCTCAGACACTTATTCTAGAATGGTGACCACACCTACCACACCCTTGGCTTAGGGTCAGGGAAGTCCTGGGACTCTCCTTGGCTAATTTCCCATCTAGAGGGAGGTTTCCAACTAGAACAATCAAAGGAAGTGTATACACACACACACACACACACACACACACACACACGTTCCTTTCTTCCAGTAAATGATATAGAAATGCTAACACATAGATAAGGATATAGATGTGCTAAAGTACAACTGTAATCATATACATGCTCATAGTCACACACAGAAATCACACAGGGACAGGATACATTAACTCACTAGAACTTCCTAGGAGCTGTATTAACAATAATATGAACTCGGGAATAATTATTGATAATAGTTTCATTCAAGTAAATGAGTCACTTTTATATACAGAATTCAATCCTAATATCAATAGGGTGAGGTAGGTTGTATAAGCATTAGAAACAGGATGGGAAAATGGAAAGAATATTGGATTTGGCTTCAGAAGAACTGGATTTGATTGTCAACCTAATTATTATTTACTAACTGTGACCCTGCGCAAAGCATTTACTTCCCCTAGTCTCAGTTTTCTCATCAGTCTAATGAGGGTATCAGAGTAGCTTATCTAAAGTCCTTTGCAGGTCTAGATCCTTCCAGCTCTAAATCTTGTGATACCTATTTTATAGATGAGGAAACTGAGATTCAATAAGGTTCAATTACTTTGCCACAATCACAATGTGAAGGTTGTTTTTTTTTAATATCCATTCCAGTGCCGTTACTTAAGATCATACCCCTATAGAAATGCACTGATATGAAATTTGCAATATCCCAGATAGAAAACTGTCTGTGGAGAGAAAAAAAGAAATGTTTGTGATAGTCATTTGGGAGTTTCAACTGAGTTTTCCTGCACTCTATTATTTTATTTTTTAATTCAACTCAATTTTATTTTCAGTTCTAAATTTCCTCCCTCCCCCATCCCTACCCATTGAGAAAGCAAGAAAAACAGAGCCCATTACAAACAAGCAAAACAAATATTAGCCATGACCAAAATTAGGAAGAAGAGAAAAGAAAAGGAAAGGAAAGAAAGAAAAGAAAGAAGATGTTTTAATTTGCCCTGAGTTCAATCTGTTTATCTGGAAGTAGATATAGCAAGTTTCCAGACCCTGTTAGAAAGTTAATCACAGGAAAAAAGGCTTCCACAAACACATCTGATTATTGTAAAGTAATATTTTAGACCTTTTAGGCTGTCTTATAATGACCATTTTAACTAATTGACAATGAAAAGTAACAATGAAGGAATAGAAAGATGGGAAAATTGCATGAGCTTGCTTAATCCCGTAAATTGTAATAGAGGAACATGGAAAAAATGATCACTTGTCAGAAGCCCACAGTGGATCTGTTAGTGTAAAAAATACCTCTTGTGCCAAATACTAATCTCTCTTTTATCTTTTCCTCTTTGTTGCTGTCCTTTCCATTCTTTATCACTACTTATTCTTTTTTCATTTGTACCAGTGGTTGATAGCACCATGCCTTATGGCCCTTTTTCCATTACTACCTGGCTTATTCTTAATTATATATTTTTTTAAAAAAACCCATCAGTGTTCACCAGTAGTTCTTACCTTAAGCTCTGTATTTATAAATGTTTGAGTTTAGCATAATTTCTCTTTGTGTTTACTGTTATTTTAGACCATTAAAATACAAGTTCAGTTTCTCTACTTTATGAAATTTTTAATCATGAAAGTTGTTGAGCATGATTTAACTGTTTTTTAAACAAATTAGACCTGCCTTTTTACCATATGCAAAAATGGCAGCTATTTTCGTGAATTTAAAATGTTTTAGAGTATGTGTTGGAGTGTCAAACATTGATTAGAATACTGCAGAAATTCACTGAATGACATTGTTTTATAGTCTCCCCTTATAGTCTATAGCTTTATAGTCTGCCCTTAAATTATTTTAATTCAATTCAATTCATTAAACATTTACTAATTACTAAATGCTAGGTGCTAAGTGTGATACACGCTTTGAATTAAATATGGTGTTCTTACTTGATGAAACCTACAGGCTAGTAGACACATGACATATATTGCATATAACTATTAAATAGAAACTAAGATAACTACAAATAGAGTGTGAAAGTTAACAGAAAGATTTGGAGAATGTGCAAAATACAAGGCTAATAAGGTTAGAAATTAAACATTGGAAAGATACTTAGTGGAGTGAAATGGAAAATTATATGGTACTAGATTGGTTATTTCTTTCCAGCTCTTCCATATGTGACCTCTGAATACTAGAAGGATAAAATTATTATGTTTGGCGTTATATTCTAAATTGCAAATCATATAATCTAGCATCTATTTTGTTTTTTATTGTTTATATGTATACACACACATATATTTGATAGGTATCACATGCATATATTATATACACACATATACATACATAGATCCAAATGAAGGGCAAAATCAGATCTTCAAGTCTATCTACAAATCTACAACGTATTTGTGGCACAGAAAGGAACCATATAAGAATTTCACTGAAATCATTCTACTATGATCAAAATAGGCATATTGCAGGGGTTCTTAACCTTTGTTGTGTGTCATGGACCCCTTTTGGTAGAAGATGAAACCTATGGATCTCTTCTCAGAATAATGTTTTTAAGTAATAGAAGGAAATAGCAAATTTTAGTTAGCAGTTATTGAAAATAAAGATGTTATTCTTTTCCCTATCCAAGTTCACAGACTTCCTAAATTCTATCCATGGACCCCTTAGGAAAGGGGGTGCCTATGAATTGTATGTTAAAAACCCTTAGTCTGATGTCATGGTTGCCAACTGGTAGCACGTGATCAATTTAGATACTTGTGTGTATTTGTACATACACAGATATACAAGTACATGTATATACATGGATCTACATCTTACTGTTATTTTTACATATATGTATTCAACAAGCCCACTTAGTCTACAGATTAGAAAATTATATATGCCACACAATACATGTATGTGTGTACATGTTTGTATATAAATATATTGCTACATGTTTTTGTATCTGCCGACATGTATGTATTCATGTGTGTAAATTGCCCAAATTTCATGTTAATTGTAACCATGACTGTAGATCAATGTGTATTTTGGTCATGGTAGAGGGATATTGGTGAATATATTTTATGATTCCTTTGTGGGTCATACATATATTGTAGATAGACTTAAAGCTATGGTTTTTGTATTTTGTTTGGATATACATTATTCTTGTTTTTTTAATCCACTAAATGAAAATTTAACATTTTAAACCAGTGTTTCCATTTTAAAAAAGGACCATATGAAAATAATTTAAATGATATACAGATTGTTTCTGTCAAGTGGAAAGTAAATTGTTGGAGGGCAGGGATTATTTCATTCTTCTCTTTGTGCCCCTAGTGTCAAATTGAGCAGATGATTAATTTATTCTTATGTTCTATTCCATGGCCAAAGAGATCTTGTTAATATAGATTTCTTCAAAATACATCTAACTATGTGTACTATTAAAATATTTTGTATAACTGATTGTCCTATATTTTTTACTTATCTGCAACTTTTCAGCTAATGAAGATGAAAAGAGATGCATTCAAAGTTGTCGTATGATCATGAAAATGCATACATTTGAACATTATATGACGTATAATTATATGCTTTCTTGGTAAGCTAACAATAGGATAATAAGACATGCTTTAATCGCAAAAACCATTGCTAGTTAAGAAGGGAATTCTGTTAGACAACTTTGAAAGAAGCTCTTTGAATGAGAGACCCCATATACTTCTTTGAAAGGGGCATGATTGGTTTCTAGGGCCTTCTTGTTCAAGTAGGATTTTGCCTATGTGGTTAAGGTAATTTACCTGATAGGAATCATGAAGTTTTTGAATTGAAAGTGTTTCATTACTGTGTTTTAATTATATATTGTTACTTTTACCATTATTAATACGTTATATTGTGCATGTACCCTGAGGTTTTTATATGTTGGGCACATTTGGAAATTTAATGAATACATTTAAATAAAGATAAATTAAATCCACTTTATGGTAGTTACTGTGAATTACTGTTCAGCATAGAAGCTGTTAGTTAACATTTCCTGAATAAGTATTTTTGAATCTTATTGTTTGTAAAATAACAACAGGATTATTCAAATGTTAGTTAAAACACCTTATTGGATTAAGTTTAGAAAAGTGTTGGGTACAGTTTATGAAACCGCTATGCCAAATTTTCCTTAATTTTAGGGTCCATTGTTTTAGTGTTTTTGTACCAAACAATTTCAGATTTGCAGTGACATTTACAAAGAATGATGAACCAATCAATTTAGAGTTAAGAAAAATCCTCGGATCATCTAATCCAGCAAATCCTCTACTTTTCAGATTAGAAAACCACATGTAACCCAGGAAGGGGAAAAGTAGTCTGTTCTATGGGCTGTTAGGTGGTGTAGTGGATAGAGAGCTATGCCTGCAGTCAGGAAGACTTGAGTTCAAATCCAACCTCAGACACTTACTAGCTGCATGACCCTGGGCAAGTCACTTAATCTTGTTTGCTTCAGTTTCCTCATCTGTAAAATGAGCTAGAGGAGGAAATGGCAAATCACTCTAGTATCTTTGCCAAGAAAACCCCAAATGGGATCATGAAGAGTTGGACATGCATGAAAAACGACTGAGGAACAACAGTTTGTCCAAACTTGCATAGGTGCTAAGTACTGGACTAGTTCTTCTGATTCCAGTTCCAGTGTTCTTTTGACTATTCCATCCTGTATTTCATTGTCAAGGCACTGTGGTCCCTCAAGCTGTGTATTCTAATACTATCAAAATTGTAGTGAAATGTTAATTAGTAAAAAACAATTCGATTCAACAAACATTGAATAAACTCCTAATATGTCCAGACTTCCTTCTTTCCTTCCTTCCTCCCTCCCTCCCTCCTCCTTTCTCTCTCTTCCTCTCTGCCTTCCTTCCTTCCTTTCTTTCTTTCCTTTTTCTCTTTCTTTCTTGTCATTCCCCAAATCTTAAACCCAGTGCACGCTGAAGCCCATAGATTGGACAACAACAGGTGTCTGCCCAAGCTCCACTTAATGGCTGACTTAGAGTGATTATCAATAGTAGCAGTTTCTCTTTCTCTCTTAGCTTGATTTAGTTATTTTTTTTCTTTTGCTCATTAAAGGGGCAATTCCTTGACTACTTCTTAAAGAGGCCTATTCGTTGAATGGACCTTACCTCCCTTTCAGTGAGTACCTGAAAAGGCCTTAGCCTAGAAAGACCTAGGTCTCCACTGCATCCTGGGTCATCTCCAGTCATCCTGATGAATATCTGGTCACTGGTCCCACATGGCTCAGGAGGAGAAAGTGAACCTGGTGACCTGCACAGCCCTCCCTCACTCAAAACAAAGTCAAGTGCAAGTCATGTCATCATTTCTCTGATGTCATGGTCTTCAAAAATGAAGGATGAACACAACAATATGTCCAGAGCACTGCATTTAGGTAGACAATGGGGAAAAGACAGAGTTTATCAGTGTGGGGTATGTGTGTGGAAACCCGTGGTCTTGAGGCCATATGTGACCCTCCAGGCCCTCAAGTGTGGCTCTTTGACTGAATCTAAACTTCACAGAGCAAATCCCCTTAATAAAAGGATTTGTTATGTAAAACTTAGACTCAGTCAAAAGGTTGCACCCAAGGATCTAGAGGGTCACATGTGGCATTAAGGCTACAGGTTCCCCACCCATGGTTTAGATTAAACATGTTTCCCATTCAGAGAGAGCTTACAAGAGAAGAATGGAAGGTTTAAACAGTGAATCCGAGAGCTTTAATACATTATACTATCTAATAAATGTATTAATTACAAAACTAAAGTGTCTGGGTGTGGGGGTGAGAGGGTGAGTGGGAGGTTGCAAGTCGTTATATGGCAACTAACAAAACTTCTGCTGGTAATTGTGGAACAGCATGGAAAAGTAAAATGAATGACTTGGAATAAATAGATACTGTCCCAGGATCACAAAGTCAGAGTTGGAAGGGACTTCAGAAGCTATCTAATGCAACTAGTGTTTGTATAAGATCTCTGCTCCAATATAAGTAATCAAACAACCATTGTTGTGAATTATTGAAAGAGAACCTGCTGCTATCAGAGACAACCCATTCCCCTTTTGAAAAGGTAGTTTTCCTTAGATTCAGACTAGATATTTCTCTTGCAGTTTACACCTATTGATCTCTAAGGGCAAGCTGAACAAATCTACACCCTCTTCCATGTGACATCCCTCCAAATAGTTTGACAGTTTTCATACTGCCCCTAAATCTTCTCTTTTCCTTGCAAAACATCCCCAACATTAACTGATCTTCATATAGCATGTTCTAAAGGTCTTTTAAATCCTGAAGTGCTCACCCTTTGCTGGATCCTTCCTAAAATGTGGCACCTAGAATTTAACACAATACTCCAGACATGATAGGACCAGCACAGAACATGGTGGACCATTACCTCCCCAGTACCACGGGGCAGAATAAGAGAATAACATCACATTATATGACACCTGAATTTTTTTTTCAGATGAACTGATATTTGGTCATGTCTTTTTCAGCTTGTGATGAAATTGATATTTTTTTGGTTCAAAACAAAGGAACACTTTAGATTTATCTTTACTAAATGGAATCTTATTTGTTTCAGTTGTTCTAGTTGGTTGAAATATTTTTGGATTCTGATTGTCATTCAGCTTGTTAACTACTGCTCATAACTTTGTATCATCTGCACATTTGATAAGCATATTTGCTATCAAATCAGTGACAAATGTTAATCTATCTCAGTATATTAATTATATTACATTCATTAATGCATTATTATTTTATATATAATAACATGTAGTTCTATCATATTTCAATATGAATTCAATATATTCATTAATATAATTCAAGACAGAACACACCCTGGTGCATGCTCTCATCATCTCACTCTTGGACCATTGCAATAGCCTTTTGGTTTGTGTCTCTGTCACAGGACAGTGTGGCAATCTTTGCACTTCAGTCCATCCTCCATTCAACTGATCTCTGGACCATGTCCACAACACCCCTCAATAAACTCCAATGACTCCCTGTCACCTCCAAGATCAAACCCTTTGGCATTCAAAGCCCTTTAAAGCCTGGAATTCTTTCCATCCTCATTTCTTCCTCGTTGGCTTCCTTTGATTCTGAGCTAAAATCCAACTTTCTATAGGAAACCTTTCTAGAGCCCCCTTAATATTAGAGCCATCTCTTGATTATCTCCAGTTTATCTTGTTTATAGCTTGTTTGTACATATTTGTTTTCCTATTGCCTTCCCCAGGAGACTGTGAGCTCCTTGAGAACAGAGACTGCCATTCTTTGTATCTCCAGTACCTGGCATACAGTGTCACTTAATAAAGATTTTTTAAAATATGATTAACTTACTGATACTAGAGAGAAATGCTAAGTTGACCCCAAACAATTAATGAATGTTCTTTTTTTCTTTTTTTTTATGGTGCCCATTTTAAATAGTTTTTATTCTCCAGGACAAGAATTGCATTTCCACTTGTTTACAGTACTGATAAAGTGCAATGTTGTTCACTTCTCTCCCTCTGCACACATTCAAGTATTCAGAATTCAGATTTACACAGTAGCTTAAATGTTACTTTTAAATGGCTATTGCCTTGGCTACAAATTTTGAGTCCTTCAATTTTCGGAAAACTGTGTGGAATGCTCCCTCTTCTGTCATTTAGTCCACCTCTTCAATGGTGGGTCCAGAAGAAGCACCTCCAGATGGGGCTGTTCCACCACCTGGGAACCCACCTGGGTTCCCATGCCTCCTGGCATGCCCCCTGCACTCTGGGACAGCTTAGTAATGATGGAGTTGCAGATCTTCTGCCATTCTTTCTGCCGATGCTCAGATTCTTCCTTCTCAGCAGTCTGGTTCTTATCCAGCCAGTTGATTATTTCATTACATTTGTCAAAGATCTTCTGTTTGTCTTTATCACCAATTTTGCCTTGCAGTTTTTCATCCTCCATGGTAGCCTTCATGTTGAAAGCATAAGATTCAAGAGATTTCTTGGAAGACACCTTGTCTCTCTGCTTCTCATTCTCAGCCTCCTAGACCATTCGCCCAATGTCTTCCTTGCTCAGACGTCTTTTCTCATTGGTGAGGGTGCTCTTGTTCTCCTTGCCTGTGCTCTCATCCACAGCAGAAACATTGAGAATGCCATTGGCTTCAATGTCAATGTTACTTCAATCTGAGGAGCACCTCTGGGTGCTGGGGGGATTCCTGTGAGCTCAGATTTGCCAAGCATGTTGTTATCCTTTGTCATTGCTCTCTCACCTTCATAAATCTGAATAAGCACACCAGGCTGGTTGTCAGAATAGGTGGTAAAGAGCTGTGTCTGCTTGGTGGGGATGGTGCTATGACCTTTGATCAGAGCAGTCATAACTCCACCAGCAGTTTTAATTCTAAGGGAAAGAGGAGTGACATCCAAAGGCAACAAGTCCTGCATGTTCTCAGATTTATTTTCAGACAAAATGGCAGCCTGGACAGCTGCACCATAAGTAACAGCCTCATCAAGACTGAAACTCTGGATGAGCTCCTTGCCATTGAAGAAGTCTTGTAGAAGCTTCTGGATTTTGGGAATTTGAGTGAAACTACCCACTAGGATGATTTCATGAATCTGTGATTTATCTAGCTTGGCATCTCTTAAGGCCTTTGCCACAGGGTCCAGTGTGCCATGGAAGAGATCAGCATTTAGCTCTTCGAAATGGGCTCAGGTGATTGATGTATAGAAGTTGATACCTTCATAGAGGGAGTCAATCTCAATATTGGCCTGGGTGCTAGAAGAGAGTGTGTGTTTTGCACATTCACAAGCGGTGTGAAGATGGCAAACAGTCCTCTTGTTCTCACTGATGTCCTTCTTGTGCTTTCACTTGAACTTGGCACTGAAATGATTGAGCATTTGGTTGTCAAAGTCCTCCCCACCCAAGTGGGTGTCCCCAGCTGTGGACTTGACCTCAAAGATGCCATCTTCAATGGTAAGAATGGAGACATCAAAAGTGCCACCTCCAAGGTCAAAGATGAGCACATTTCTCTTGGCACCAACCTTTTGGTCCAAGCCATAAGTAATAGCAGCAGCAGTTGGCTCATTGATGATTCAGAGCACATTGAGACCAGTGATGGTTCCAGGATCTTTAGTGGCCTGATGCTGGGAATTGTTGAAATAGGCTGGTACTGTGACTGTAGCATTTGTGACAGTCTTCCCAAGGTAAACTTCAGCAATCTCTTTCATCTTGGTCAGGACCATACTTCTTCTGGATAGAAACTTTTGGTCTCCCCTTTGTAGTCCACTTGGACCTTAGGCCTGCCTGCATCATTTACCACCATAAAAGGCCAGTGTTTTTCATGTCTGACTGTACACCTGCATCATCAAATCTGCAACCAATCAGACTTTTGGCATCAAAAACTGTGTTGGTGGGATTCATTGCAACTTGATTCTTTGCAGTATCACCGATTAAATGTTCTATATGGGTGAAGGCTGTGTAACTGGAGGTGGTCCTGTTTCCTTGGTCATTAGCAATGATCTCCACTTTCCCATGTTGGAAGACTCCCACACAGGAGTAAGTGGTGCTAAGATCAGTGCCAACTGCGGGTCCCTTCGATATAGTTGCTAGGGAGTTGGAGGTCGTAGCTGACCACTATGGAAAAATAAGGGCTGCTGCTGCGCTGACAATGACTATTCAGTGAATCAAAATTCTAAAGTCTTTCAAAGTTGTTTTTCTCTACGTTGTTGTCATTCTGTAAATTGTTCTCTTAGTTCTGCTCACTTCACTCAGTATCAGTTCATAAAATTCTTCCCAGTTTTCTCTGAAACTGTCTACTTTGTTATTTCTTATGGCACAATAGAATTCCATTAGACTCCTATTCCAGCTTATTTAACCTTTCTCTATTATGTAGGCATCCTCTTAGTTTTTGGCTACTTCTAAAAGAGCTACTTTAAATATTTTTTATATGTAGGATTATTCCTCTTTCCTTGATCTCTTTGGAGTATAGGCCTAGCAATGATATAGTTGTATCAAAGAGTATGCATGGTTTAGTATTTTGGAGAGAAAAGTTCCAAATTGCTTTCCTGATTGGGTGGGTCAATTCACAGCTCCACTAACTATGCACAAGTATGCCTGTTTTCCCACCATTCAACATTTGTCATTTTCCTCTTTTGTCTTCTTGCCAGTGTGAGATAGACACTTAGAATTACACTGATTCACAAAATTGAAAGGATGTATGAATTTCTGATCTTTAAGTATACGAGCGGTAGTTATATGAAGAACAAACTAGGAACATCTAGAGGAAATAGAAAATCAAAGGATTCTGAATGTGTACAAAGAAAGACTTTCTAACAGCTGTTTAGAAGAAGAATGAAATACCTCAAAGGCAGCCTCTGGTTTACATAACACTTTCAGATTTACAAAGAATTTTACTTACTGTATTCTAGTGAGGTAGGTAGTATATGTATCATTCCCATTTTTCAGAGAAAGGGAGTAAGAGGGAGAGATATTGGGATTTTCTTAGAATAATGCAGCAAATCAGCCTTGGACTGACTGTCCAGAGTTAAGTGACTCTAAGCTAGGGTTGTGCTGATGAATGTTTAACAATGGGCTGAGGAGTGGATGCTGGGGTTGGGGTGGAGTGCAGTGCTCTCAGAACTCCTTTTAAAGTTAATTCTGCATTATTATCATTTTCTCCATCACTTTTTAAAATCCAGACTATTAGCATAACACTAAATCAAGCATTGTCAAGGTGTAAATGCTCACACTGAAAAATTGAACATGATCTCTTGAGAGTTTGGTTCAAGCTGGCTGAAGCACAATCCTCTTCCAAGCCTAGGCCCCTTTTCCATTGGTTATTGGAATGAGCTTCTCATCACTAGAGTTGTTATCTAAATAAGCTTGGATAACTGCTAGTCAAGAATGTTATAGAGGGAATTCCTCTTTATTTAATGGTTGGAAGAGTTGCTGAGGTCCACTACCAATGTTGAGATTGCGTGATTCAGGGAACAGAAGTTACCAAGAAGCAGATTTTGGTTCTTTCACATTTTCAGCCATACAGATGATGGGATTCATTTCACATGGGTATGCCCCCCTTCTCAGTCTTGATTAATCTTATAAGTAACTCAGAGGAGTTAAGATAGTAACTTGAGAGTCCTATGTGTTTGTTTTGGGTATCTAGTATCACACTAGACACTTGATGTTATGTCAATTCTGAAGGTTAAAATCAACATTTCAAGAATGGAGCAGAAGGCTCCCTGGCTCACTGCAGGTTCAATTTAGGATAGTTTCACATGCAACCTTTCTAAAGGTTGCTTCAGGATGGTGCTTTTTAATTATTTTTTAAAATGTGTTACACTTTATTTCCTTGCTTTTATATGCACTGGTATTATGAATAAAGAGAAGGAGAAGGAAGAGGGGGTGGGAAAGGAGATGGAGAAGGAGAAGATAAGGACATGAAGTAGCTTGGGACCAAAAAGAGAGTAAGGCTTTAAACCTTACATTAGGATAGACTAGCCCAAGGGAATGCTGGTAAATGTTTAACAACTGACTCTCTGAAAATGACACCCTTCAAAGTTTAATCCACATTATTCACATTTTTCTCTATCACTTTCTTAAATTTAAGCAATCCACAAACCTGTCCTTGATTTGCAAAGTTTGCAGATTGCTAAGGCGTAAATGTTCACGCTGAAAATTTAACAATGAGAGCCGGTGAAAACTCTCCCACACATCCCCGGATTATGGTGTATAACCAAAGATGGTTACAGATGAAGAGAAGCCTTGAACCAAACTTGTGTTAAAAGTGTTTTTCCTCAAAAACATTAGTTAGCTTAAAAAAAAAAATCCGTTTTCTGAGAAATGTTTGTATTTTTTCTCTTGATCCATTTTTACCAACTAGATAAAAAAATCTGCATATTTAAACGCCAGCTGAGAAGTTAAGATTGCTGTAAGCAGCCTTCCCCAGATGTCTCGATTCTGACTTAGACCAAAGTGTCACAGAGTCTCAGTGACTGCACTCAGCATTATGAGGTGTATAGTCACATTTATTTTTTACAGACTTGCACACTGCAGTGAGACACATGGAACAGCTAAAACAAAAAAGATGATAGCAAGGATTTTTTTTTTAAAGCAGCAGAGCCTTACATCTATTTATGGAGGAAGTTTTAAATTTTGGATTGACTGGCAAATGCAGCTTGACTGCAAGGCATGTACTTCATTGACTTTTGTCCGAAAAAGATACAGCTGAGCAGTGTGTAGGAGTCTTTTCCTTGAAACAGTTTATTCCAAAACTTAACCAGTTTTCCTTCTCCTCAGAAAATGTATGCAGATTTTGCATCAGAACTTTAGATCTGAGTATCTCCTCAGTTTAACAGACTTTGCTGTCAAAGCAACCCCAAATTTGATTTTTAAAAAGGGAAAAAAGGGTACTCTGGTGAAGTCCTAGTCATAAGGACAATTAATCAGCTCTGGGGCAGCTGTTTCCTGACATTTCTGCAAATTGTTGTGGAAAAATTAATGAAAGCTAGATCAGTAATGGTTTCAAGCTTGGCTAGTGGAAAGTATGACAGTATTTCCATCAGCAATTAAGTTAGGCTGCCTTTTTTTTTTTCTATAGGGGAAGTGGTATGATGTGTGTTCTCCACAGGAAATAGAAAACACCAGCTGAACCGTGTAGTAGAACAGGTATGGAGTAATGCCTTCATTATATTCCTGTGTGGCCCCTAAGTAACTGGTACACCAGGTTCTGCCTCTGCTATAAAAAAAAAAGTATTTTACAATTCATGCCCAGGAATCATTCATTTAAGAAGAGCAGGATGTTTGAAGATTTACTTAAAATTTCTCCTTTGGTTTTAGAAACTCAGAAACAATATTAAGCTAAACTTTGGGAACCGGAAAATGGAATTTATGACAAACAGAAAGTGAAACTGATTTACCTAATTTTACTGTTCCAACTGAAGGTAGTAAAGAACAGGCCCAGTTCACATCCTGTGTAACCCTATGGGATTTTCCCCAGTATTAGTTAAAAATTTTCCCATAGGGTCACACAGGATGTGAATTAAAGTAAACACATAGCATGCTCCACGAAAAGGAAATTGGCTTTCTAAATGATCCTTTCATTGTTAACATCCCGAGTGTGTTATCAGTAACATGGGAAAGGATCTCTTTAATGTCTCATTAACAGGTTGTTGCATTATTAGTGTAATGAAAATTTCATGAATGAAGTCATAGAGCTATGAATTTATTTTCCTATTTGGAAGGCAGATAGGAAACACAATAAAACTCCCTTTAGGCCTTTTCTTTTGGAGGGGTAAACAAGGTAAGGTACCATGTACTTAGACTAAGAGAAAACATTTTAATGAGGAAATGGAAAACTTTAGTTTTATAGGTAGATCATGAAAATCTTAATACTTTGTTAACATGGACTATGTGTGCAAAGGCACCCTGGGAAGCATTTCCATTGACTTCTCAGGGAAAAGGTCTATGGGAATGTTTTCCCTAGAATGCCTCTGGAACTCTTTACCCTTAAACTAGACACCCCTGTGATCTCAGATGAGCCTTCTTAAGAAGAGACTTCTAAAAAGTGTGCATTTTTTTGAGTATGTGTGTGTTTTGTAGTAATTGTATTAATAATCAGGTAATTCTGAAAAAAAGCACCATAAGTTACAGAGAATGCTTAGCTTTGCATAGGTAAAGGGAAATTCCTCACTGGAAGGAAGAAATTTCCTACACCAATGAAATCACAGATCCGGGGAAAAAACAAAACAAAAGCAGCAACAAAATAAATGTGAATGCTTGAGAAGTTAAATGCTTTGTATTTTCAAAGCTGTAACCCACATTTGTCTAGAGGAGGGATTCTTAACCCTTTTTGGTGTCCTGGACTCCTTTAGCAGTCTGGGCTCCTCAGAATAAAATGTTGTTAAATGCATAAAATAAGATATATAGGATTATAAAGGAAACCAATTATTTGAAACTAAGTTCTCAAAATACACCTTCATAGACCCCAGGTTAGTTATCCCTGTGAAACTTGCTTAGAAAGTATTTTAGAGAGGCAGCTAGATGGTGTAGTGGATAGAGCACTAACCCTGGAGTCAGGAGGACCTGTGTTTAAATTTGACCTCAGACACTTACTAGATGTGTGACCCTGGATAAGTCACTTAACCCTGATTACTTAAAAAATATTTTAAAAATTAGATAACTTAGAATGGAGGTTAGATGAACAACATAAACTAAGAGGAATTTGGTGAAATATTAAAAACACCTTTCCTTGCCATGACTATACACTATCCTGAGCTAGCTCAGTGTTATTATATATTTTGAGCAAACTCTTGTCACGGTAATTTAGAAGTGACTAATAAATAATATTAGATAATTACTAAAAGTTATTTACCCAGTTTTTAAGTTCTTGGAGAAGAGTTGATGCCTAAACTCTTTTATCTTTTTATTTTTCAAGCTCAAAGTTAAAAACAAACTCAAAGAAAGTTCATTCTATCATTAGATATTTATAAAATGCTTTTATGAACATAGTTGAGTACCATACAAAGCAAGTTGAATGGGAATGCCCCTGCTCTCAAGGAGCTATTCATCTTATACACACATCATCAATGCAAATAAATATATTGAGGTCATCACATACTCTTACAGCTGTACAGACATGCTACAAACACCCCAATAAAGAATTAACATCAAACAACATTTTCCCAGTACTCAAAAAAAAAAAATGCCTTGCAAATAGCTAAGTTCTTTCATACACTTGTCTGTGTATGACCGATGTCTCAAGCAAACTTACTCAGACCCTGAGACACTTGGAGATAGGAGTGGTATTATTGAACAGATTTGACTGGGAGAAATATAGGAGAAGAGGTAGAAAATCATTTTTCCCCCTTTAAATCAAGAAAATGAAATAATCTTGGTGATCTGGTAACCTTTTTTGAGTATCATAGACTTAATATGCAGAGCAATTGGAAGTAATTGTAGGATACAATGAATAGAGAAACATGGTCCAAGTATGGATGAATTCGACCTTAGCAGAAGCATGAATATGTGTCTACATGAAGGGGCTAGTGGAATACAAATGAAGTGGAACAAGCCATAGTAAAAATGGAAAATTAAGAGATCAGGGGAAGATTGTGACTTTAATATAGAAGAAATTCACTTGGAATATACACAGAGGGAAAAATGACAGAATTGGATGCTTGTAGCAAAAGATGATAAAAATTAAATAGGACTAAGTTTTGTGTAATTGATCAGTGAATCTGTTTAGCATGTTTATGGCATCTAATTCTAGATACTAGGGATACAAAAGTCTTGAAGCTCCCTTTCCAGTTCTAACGCCTATAATTCTTGTTCTTCCCAAGCATCTTACAGTACAGTTATAATTCTTTACTGTAACAGAGAAGATTATAGGTAAAAAATAAGAGGATTATTTAATTTATTTAAATTCACATTACTGTTTTAATTGTAATTTTTGGTTGCCATGAGGCTTAACACCATCACCATGTCTATCATTATCAGTTTATTCATGTTGCTGTCATCATTGTTTGTCCTTTGTTCTCCGGAAGGACCAGTGGTATCAGGAGAGTGGTCTTAACTTGTAAGTCAATTAGATATAAGTGAGGCAGGGCTGTGCAAGGTCATCTGCCTCACTTTCTCCTTCAGATTCCAGTGGAAAGACCTAAGTCAGGACGGCTGGAGATGGCCCCAGATGCTGTGGGGGACCTTGGCCTTTTCATGTAATGCTTTATGTATTATGAAGTGGTGTTTCACAATTGTCCCAAGAGGTATCAGTGCAAGTATTGTTCTCTCCATCTTTTGGATGAGGAAAATGCAACCTAGAGAGGCTAAGTGTCTTGTCTAGTCACAGAACTAGTGTTAGTACTAGAACTTGCATCCTGATTTTGTAACTTTGGAGTTCAGGGCTTCTTCCGTTAAGTAATATTGTCAGTGAAGGCACAGATTCAGAGATGGAAAGCAAGTGACCCTGGTAGGAATAGCTATAGGATAATGCAACAAAGGGAGAGGACTAGAAGGCATTTGTTAGCCTGCATGATTTCGGCAGAAGAGCTCATCTTCTCATGAAGATCTGATCCCACTTACAGAATCTGATTCAGGGAACCACTTAGAACAGGAGGTAAAATAAGAATGCAAAAAGCTTCCCATGAGTTCAAATTGTATATATTTCCAAGGAAGAAAGACATGATCCAAGGCTGAAACTGCAAAGGAAGTGGTTTGGGGACTCAGGGAAGGATAATTTCCCACGGGGAGTTTGGTGGGGTTACAGTTGGGAGGATAAGCTGGGAGTCAAGAAGACTTGAGTACAAATCCAGTTTCAGATACTTACTAACTATATGACCCTAGGCAAGTCACTCAAACTCTTTCTTAGATTTCTTAATTAATGCTATGCTCATTAAGTCTATTACAAATACATATTATAGGTGGTGAGGTGGATAGAGTGCCAGACCTGGAGTCAGGAATCTGACCCCAATCACATACTAGCTGTATGACCCTGGACAGGTCTCACTTAACCCTATTTGCCTCAGCTTCCTCATATGTAAAGTGAGCTAGAGAAAAAAATGTCAAACCACTCCAGTGTCTTTGCCAAGAAAATCCCAAATGGGATCATGAAGAGTCAGACTGAATGACTGAACAGCCACAGCAACAGTCTCATTTGGGTCTTCATTGTTGCATGCCAGTCCCATGAGTTTCCAGGGGTGGGAAACCTGTGGCATTGAGGACACATGGGTCCTCTAGGACCTCAAGTGCAACCCTTTGACTTCAGTTTGGAATTAGGACACTTGAGGTCCTAGAGGGCCACATGTGGCCTTGAGACTGTAGGTTCCCCACCCTTGCATACTCTTTTTTGACTGACTCTCTCTCCCACTCAACATAGCATCTGTTACACACCTCTTTTCTCCTCAAGTCACCCCTCACGCCTCCCCAAAGAAGAGGACCTTGTCTCATAATTTACTGGGGAAAAAAGCCAAATTGAAGCCATCTGTCATGAGTTAAAATCCCTTCTACAGGAAGCCTTTCCCAATCCCTCTTAATTCTAGTACTTTCCCTCTGTTGATTTTTTTATCCTGTGTATAGTTGTTTTCATTTGTCTGCCCCATTAGACTGTATGCTCCTTGAGAGCAAGGTCTGGCTTTACACTTTCTTTGATGCCCAGCCCTTAACACAGTGCCTGGCAAATAGTAACTGTTCTTTAAATGTTCATTGACCAACTGAATTCAATCCGCCAATCAATCTACACGCATTTATTAAGCTGCTCCTATGTACCGGTAACTGTGATAGGCACTATAGATACAAATATGAAATCTTCCCATCCATCCACTAGGAGCTTCTCCCTTCAATAATCCTCTTATTCTTCTAATTTTAAATTTTTCCATATCCCTGGTTCTTTCCCTGCTGCTTACAACCGTTCCTAGATACCACTTATCCTTAAAAAACCTGCACCCGATTCCACCATGTTAAGTAATATTCCTAGCTCTCTTCTTTGTTTCACAGCCAAACTCCTAGAAAAAAAAGTCTGTATTTGCTGCCTCCACTGTTTCACTTCCCACTCATTTTCCAGTCCCTTGTAATCCTTCAGTCCTCCACATCACCATTCAATTGAAGCTGCTGTCTCCAGGGTCATCAGTGACCTCTTAATTGTCAAATTCATACGCAGTATCTGTAATGCATTCCTTCTGTAATGCAAAAGCAACTGCTTCTACTTCAGGGAACCCCTAGTTTCCTTCCAAACTTGTCTCAAATGCTGCTTCCTACAGGAAGTCTTTGCCAATCTTCCAGCTTCCCTTTCCCATGAGTTACTTGACATTTTAATTTTCTTTACATAGGCCATTGCTTTCCCGCAGAACATCAGCTTCTTGAGGACAGGGAATGTTATAATTTCGTTCTATTCCCAGTGTCGATTGCACCAGTAAACACTTCACAAATCCTTTGGAAAGAATGATTTCATGAGTGACAGTTTTGACTAGACAATTCATGGGTAACTGAATAAGTGTTGAGGCCCAGAATGAGGAAAGAAAGGAGGGCACTAAGGAGAGTGGCACATCTCCCCAGGACTTTTGGAAACTGCATTTTTAATGATTTTGTATATCACTGTCCTTCCCGTTGCCCACACACCATCATCATCATTCACAGTTTGCTCCACAGTGGATTTGTTGTTAATAAATACCTTTTTAAACCATTGAAATGGTTGGTGTGCCATTATCAGACATTGAGGAAAAGGAAACTGTATTGTTCTCCCTCTGTAGGTCATCCAAGGACTAGGGTACCACAGGATGCTACAGAGATGGATAGTAACAAATCCCAAAGGCAGTACCAATGAGACAGAAAGCTAGTGGGGGAAAAAATAATGGAATCTCAGGGGGAACTAGGCCTGTGATGCCACACACCCTATCAGGTCTGACTGAATCAACTTCAATAAGATTCAGTTTAAGACTAGGCTAATACAGTCTGATAGGACTATTTCATACATTTTTGTGCTTACAAAAGGACTGTTTTTAAACAGGGGAAAAAAGGTTATAGTTCTGTCTTACTGAAGAGGAGCAAATGAGGGTGCAGTGGATAGAACGCTGGCCCTGGAGTCAGGAGAACCTAAGTTCAAAACCAGACAATTGACACTTTCTAGTTTTGTGACCCCGGGTAAATCACCCTAATTAACCCTGATTGCCTCACCGTCTCCCCCCCAAAAAGGCACAAATGACTGGGGACAGCCTTGCAAATATGGCTAATAGGCAATAACTGAAGGAGTAACTAAAGAGAACAGAGTAAATAATAACCATTCGGCTATATGCAAAGAAAAAAAGCAACTTATTTTAACTATTGGGATAAATTAGAAACATTGTTATGTTGATCTTCATTTGCATAGTGACGTTTGCCTCATAAAGATAGTTTATTGTCAGGGACTACTAGACACATATGCACGTCACTGGCACCTTTTTACAAATGCAAGCTGACACCATTAATGCTGTTGACTTTGAGAAAGATGAGATTTTTTTTCCTATTTATTCATCTACATAGTGTTCATTCTCTCAAGAACTGAAGGTGCTGTTCAGGGAACTTTTAAATAGACAAGTTAATTTAAACACTTAACCTATTCACCATTTTGATAAGTCATTCAACACTTAAGCCAGGCAAAGTGCTGACTGACTTAACCTATTGAGTTGATCTTGGGAACAGGAAAAAATGAAGCCTGACCTGTTCTGCTTTGGTGTTACAGATTGCCTTATGGAGTCCTTCTCTTCCTTTCTCGTAGAACATTTTACCTTAAAGTGATGCCCAATAAATTCCAATTCTGAAGTTAATGTGGGGCTTTATTTTTTCCTGTGAGACATCAAAATAATAGCTCTTTCCTCCCTCTTTCCCCTAGTGTGACAGCCTTGAAGGGAGTCACAGTGTGTGGTGGGGAAGAACTTGTGACATGCGTGAAATTTTAGCCATTGCATAAAATGATAGGGTTTGGAAGATGTAAATAGTGTGGTTTGGATGAATCCACCTACTAACTTCTATGTGTTAGGTTTCTTAAGTCAATCTTGGATGATCTTTGCTTTCTGCAGTTTCTCATCCTCTGTCTACGTAGATCATGGATGAGTGTGTGGTGTGTTTTTTTAATGAAAATGTATCATGCCCTGCCTCTGAGGTTGTTCTATTATGGAATACTATTTTTCCTCCTCCCACCTTTCTCTTTAAATACACACATACACACTCAGAGGCACACACACACACACCCAACAAGAAGTTTTCAAAAGAACATTTTTTTACATATTATTCTCGGAATGTGCAATTCTGTTTCTTTTGTCAATATGTCATGTATGTTTATAAATTTATAATGTCATATACATTTATAAATTTAATAGTGAGTGACAGGATTCCTGTTATTGTGTATGCTCAATGATCTACTTACAGTATTTCATGACTGCTTAAACTTTGCCCTCTTCCCCCCTGCCCCAGACTGATATACAATCTGACTCTCTCTACCAAAGTTTTCTGAGTTTTTCATCTTGCTTTAACTTCTATATTTCCCACATCCTCTGATGTATTTATTTGTACCAGTGGCACCTTGAGAGCCCACCATTGGTAGTATTTTTGAAGCTTTCTCCTCTTGAAGATTTAGGCCATGTTTATATAGAGAACTGCTATCAGAATTTCTCAGCTTGCCCTATATGTATGAATTTAGTTATAAATGAATTTAACCATTCAGTGGCCTATTGAAATAAGTAGGAATCAAAATAGTTTTTAAGTAGTCAGTCTTTATGTATAGTAATTATATATCTATATTAGTTACATATTACATTAGTAGTACTATTATACTATAATACTGTACTATATAAAAAGTACCTTAGTAGTTCTCTATAACCATATTAGTTACATACTATGTTAGAAGTATTACTACGAAAAATTGCAGTCATAATTTTTACCAGAAAAATCTTACATATAGGTCTAGTAGCAGATTCTTGTGTGCATTTGACTCTCATTCCCAGCCAGCAATACTCAGAATTGTTTAAATTACACGGCTTTATGGTAGGCTAAATTCTCTTTAATAAACAGGATACTTTGATAGAGTGGGAGATGGATATTTAATGATAGAATGTGAATCCATTGAAAATACAAAAGTTTGCACGAAATTTTGACATGAATACTGTTATAATTGAGACCTGCAGTTTCATGTAAAATCCTCTGTTCTACTACGTATGTGCAATATGCATTCTATTTGGCATTTGTCAAGTTCAGAATTAAAATTAATTTTTAAAATTACTAATAAAAACTTTTTTAGAGAAGCTTGGCATGAGACTTTATGAAGCCCTATCATTCCTAGAATATTGACATATGAAACTGGAAGGAGAAGAGCAAACAGATGAAAAAATGGAACAGATCTCTGTGAATTTCTATAACAAACTTTTTTTTCGTTGATGACAGTGGAACCATCACATTTGAACTCTAACATCTCATTCCCTGATGTACTATATGAGGAAATGGAAATGGAACCAAAAAGATGAAGATGGAGAAAAACAGCTGGACCAGACAAGTATACTTGGAGGGAATGCTTGCTGGAGGCAACACAGTTTTGAAGGCATTAAGGGACTTATTTCCAAGGTATCTGAAAGAGGAGAATATATTAAATATTTGAAAACAGTGATGGGCAGTATTCAGTATTTTAGTTCTTCAGTGGATTTGTTTATTCATTATTTTGGATATCCCATAATATGGGAATTAGTGAAGATTGCAGTCCCTTCATGCCTTCTCATCTTGAATGATTCTTGTTCATGTTTCTCCCATTGATCCTCCATAGAGGATTCAGTGTGCCTTAGACTTATTTTGAGGTCTTTTTATGATCTATTTTTATGAGCATGGATGCAACACTTGGGCAGTCTTTCCATTTCAACCCATAAACGTATGGTATTACTATGCCTCCCACTCCAAAAAAAAAGGCAATCAAGAAGGCATAAATAAAAACCAACTTGTATGTCTATTTTCATATTTCTATAAAATCTTTAGGAAGATAACCTATCCTTGTATCAAGGTCATCCATGATGAAAATATGAGAAGATAAAGGAAGAATTGTACAAACTATTTTCTGCAACCAACTCCATCTTCACAGTCACACAGTTAACTGAAAATTCAGAAAATAAAAGACTACTTGGTATATTGCTTATGGATTATCAAAAAGTGTTAGATCTAGTAGAATAAAATTCATCCTTACAAACTCTCTTCCAACAAGATGTCTCTCCTGTTAAATTTAATCATAGAGACAACTTTGATGATAATTAATGATATCAAGGAAGTGATACAACAGAAAGATATATGCTTTCAAAGGTGTTTCATGATGATTTGAAGGATGTTCAGTGCAGAATTCAAATGGATGGGGTCCTCCAGATGTTCCTGTTTACAGAAGATGCTGTACTGATTACATCAAGCCCAAGACCACTACAGATTCTTGAATGAGATCAAAAAGAATTTGACCTAACCATTGATTTAGGAAAATTCAAGTAGGTGAAGACTATATAGTATGGTTGGATGGGCTTATTAAACTGATTTACCAGTTTCAATATATTGTATATTTTGGGCAGACACTGTAGATGGACAGTGAGCTGGGCCCTGAATTGAAGATAAAGAAATGATAAATCTGGATTGCATTTGGAAAATTTTGCAGCATTTTGAATGATTTCAAGCTACTTCCCCAAACAGAAAACCCATCTTTTTAAAACCAGTCTTTTTCCTGTGATCCTATAGAGTTCTGAATCATGGAATATCATAATATCTGAAAAATACCCTTGGTGACCCCAAGGGTAATGAAGATATGTGTAATAGGTATAAATAAGTTGCAGTGTATTACTAATGATAAAATGACCATAAGAAGCAAAGGGAAACAATTCATTCAAAGAGTTGTAAGACTGGAAAAGATGGTGAGTTGGTCTTGAATAATAGTGGGGGTTAAAAGACAGGCAGCCTATGTGTTGCATTTACTGTTCACTTAATGTTAAGAAACCTAGAAGGCCCCCAGAGTCCTGAGTGGGCTTTGTGGAGATTTCAGAGGGATGAACAAGAATCTCAGAGGAAAGGGAGGCATGGATGGTTTGTGATCTGAACCACTGGAGGGTGTCCCCGCATCAGTGAAGTCGTCATTAAAGTTCTGATATAGTGTAAGCATGATAGAACCTGAAGACGTATTCACAGTTTATAGAAATTCTGTAAATTGAAACTGAAACGTGTAACTCTTAATTCTTATGATGCTGGTAATAGCTAAAATTTATATGGTATTTTAAGGTTTGCAAAGCACCTTATAGATGTTAACAGTGACCCTAAAGTATAAACACAGTAGCATTCTTGCAAATAGGATGGAGTTAGATCACAAATCACAAGTTGTCCTAGGCTTTTAGGTATTCCTTAACAAGAAGCAATCCGGTGAGGGAAAAAGAGAGAGTAGGGATGAGGAAGAGAGACTTTCTTCTAGGTGTTCCTTTACCAAGCAGAAAAGATAGAGGAGTTTCTTCTAACATAACCATTAAAGAAGAGAAGACAAGATGAGCTACTACTTCTTGCTTTGCCTGCCAGGAAAGAGAGAAAAGCCAGAATAAAGAGGGGCAAGCCCTATATGATTCTTCCTTATTGCTGACTCCATAGTGCCCCTGAGGATGTGAGGCAAAGTCAGGCCATCTTTACTTTAAGTTCTTTACCAGATCTGATGGCTGCTGTGGGGTACTTTCCTTTGCTGGAACGGGAAGGGAAGGGAAGGGAGAAGAGAGAGGACCAAGGAGGAAAAGAAAGAGTAAGAAAGGAAGAAGAAAAAAGTTATTATTTTGAAACTCCTGCATTTCTGAAAACATCCCTCCTTCTCCTGCCTTTCCTCTCCTTTCTCTCTTCTTCCTTCTCCTCCCCTTTGCTCCCCTCTCCTGCCTAGTAAGTCATCATTTGTAATAAAGGATAAAAATAGAAAGAGGGTGGAAAGCAAATTGGCAAGCTAAGCAACACAAAAACTGATAGTATATGTAGTGCACCATTCTCATGGTTCCCCACTTCATCAAACAAGAGAGGGAAGTTTCAGTTTACTTTTCTCTTCTCCAGCGCTAAGTCGGATCATTTTGATGATATAGCACTGAGAGGTAGGTAGCTTGGTATCGTGGATACAGAGGTGGCCTTTGCATTGCACCTATGCCAAAGTCTGGTTTTGTGACTCTTGGCAAGGCAATTAAATTCTCTTGAGTCTGGGAAATTCAGATAATAAGTAGCATAGAAACTCTGAGCCTGTTTTTATAGAGAAGCCTTCTAACATGGAACTTCAAGTGCCAGTGAACTCTCGGGAACCTAAAAAAATTATCTCAACGTTCAGTTTTGTATTGTTTTTGTAACTTTTGTTCACGTTTTTGTAGTCATGTTATACCCTGGTTTTCTGGTGCTGTTTGCTTCATTCTGCATCATATCATATGCGTCTTTCCATGCTTCTCTAATTATTCATATTCATTATTCTAACAGGAAAGTGATATTCCATTACATTCACATATTGCAGTTTGTTTAGCTAACCACCAGTTGATGATTGTGTTACTGTATTGTTTTATTTTTATTTATTTCTACTCCTTTGCTACTACTAAAAATGTGGGCTGTGGATATTTGGGTACATGGGGTACCTTTCTTTCTATTCTTGATCTCCTTGGGTTACATGCCTAACAATGAGACCTTTGTCTCAAAAGCTGTGTGTTGTACATGTCTATATATATATATTTATATGTATATGTCACTTTTTCAAGCACAATTTCAAATTGCTTTCCAGAACTGTTGGAACAATTTTTAGTTCTGCTAACTGTGTATTAGTGAACCTTTACATACTTTCTCCAGCTGTGCAGTAAAGGACACTAGCACTTAATTCTTTTGTCATCTTTTCCAATTTTCTGGGTGTGAGATAAAAAACTCAGAATTGTCTTGGTTTGCATTTCCCTTATTAATAGTGATTTGGGGTGGCAGCTGTCCTTTAAAAACAGAGCAGAACAAAACAAGACTTATAAGCCCTCCAGGGAAGTCTAACCCTGTTAACCACAGAAAGCCACATCCCAGATCTAGTCACATAGACTATTGTTGCCTTCTCATCAGAGACCTATTGTTTTGGTAGGAATCAGTGAGAGAGGGGTACAATATTAGGCTGCCTCCCCATTTCAGATATCTAAACGATAATGAATTCTCAGCCAGTAATAAATCTGCAATTTGCAATTTTGCCTGAAGTAGGTAAGTGACTTGCTCTTAATAAGTGAACTTTTCAAAAATAGTAGCCTATAGTTCAGTAACCTATTCTGCCCTAGGTTTACATCAACATAAATGTGGAAGTTGCTATGACAAAATCCTGACCTCCCCCCACCTCCCAACCTTTTTACTAGGGTATAATTTTATATGGCCAATAATATCAACGTTGGTGAAATAGTATTAATAACTCTTGATCATATTTAATCCTGGGCTAGTCTGCCAACTAACTACCATACTTCTGGAATAGGAATAGGAACTGGACTTGAGATTTCACTCACAGTGGAATCTCCCAGATAAGGAAAATCCCTCTATCAAACCAGGTCAGTACTTTGTCACTTCTAGTCTTAAAGAGTTTTCTAGAACACTGAGTAGTTAAGTACCTGCTTAGGGACTCACAGTTACTATATATCAGAGACAGGACTTGAACCCAGAACTTTTTGTCTTCAAGGATCACTCTCTACTACACCAAACCACATCTCTACTTCTGGGAGAGTTTACTCTAATACTGTTTTAGACTCCAAGCAATATCATCCACAGTTAAGGGTTCAGCAAACTAGTTCTTGATTTATAATTATTTGACTCTAAATGATTCCTTACCAAAGGCATTCATTCATTCACTCATTCATTCAGTGAATATTATTTTAAAAAACACTTCATGAATATCTCCTATATGAAAGGAGGGCACTGTGTTAATTGATGTGGGATATGTGAAATGAATGAACCAGTCAAGAAACAGTCTAATAGGGGCAGTAAGATGTGTACACAAACACCTATATTATAAGATAGAATATGATAAGTATTATGTGTTGGCATTCTGAGAATTGGCCACCAAGTGTAAATTATTTTCAACCACTTCAGCTCAGTAAGGCCATTTAGTAATATGTAGAAGAATTTGTAGCCAGCATCACTGGAAGGTGTATGCAAACCCCTGAATTCAGAGATTCTTCAGACAATAAACTAAGTAGCCTTTAAGAGGTAACTTCGAGCTGGAGATATCAGGGAAGAAATCATAGATGTTTGAGCTGGACCTTGAGTGATGGGTAGCATTTCAGCTAAGGGGGATGAGCTGAAGAGCATCCCAAATGGAGACACAGGTGTGGTCCAAAGCAGAGAGGAAAGAAAATGTGGATTGTTCTGGGCAGTGATGAGCTCCAGTTTGGCTGAAGTATGGATTACATATAGGAACATATAGTAGAGGGAAATTAAGGTGGAAATGTAGAATTGAACTTGATCGCGAAATGACTTAACCAGGCTAAGGAGTTTGGAATTTTTTCTGGATCATGGGGAGATATTAGAAGGTTTTGTTTTATTTTTGTTGTTGTTTGATTTTGTTTACAAAGAAGTGGCATTATTGGAACTGTGCACTGGGAAGATTAATCAGACAAGAGGTGATGTGTAGGATAGGTTGGATGTTGAGAGGTCATATAATCAGTCAGTAAACACTTACTAAGCACCTACTATGTTCCAAGCAATGTGCTAAGCACTGGGGACAGAAATACAAAAAGTCCCTGCTCTCAAGGAATTTGCAATGTAATGGAAGAAGGCAACATACAAAAGGAAACTAAAAAGCGGGAGGCAAATGAGGTACCCTGCACAGGGAGGGCACCATAATGGAAATCAGTCCAAAGGAGGGCAGCCAGGTGGCAGATGGAGACTTTTGCAAGAATTCTTTGCTTTGCCCTCCCGCCCTCCAGTGAGAGGGGCAGAGTGCACTGGGGGTACTGAGGGTGTGTAAGGACCAAGGTTGATGCAATCTCTTATTTAATGTAGGCAGCACACAGACCATCACCCAGGCACTAAGCATCCTTATGATTTGGTATGAGACCTTGTACTTATCTACCTCTCCCAGTATCTCTATAATTCTGTTGCCTTGTTGAGTTGTTTCAGTCATGTCCAACTCCCCATTTGGGGTTTTCTTGGCAAAGGTTTGTCATTTCCTTCTCTAGCTCTTTTTACAGATGAGGAGCTGAAGTAAACAGTGACTTGCCCAGTGTAGCTAGTGTCTGAGGCCAGACTTGAACTCAGGAGGATGAGTCTTCCTGTCTTCAGGCCTGGCGCTCTGTCTGGCCTGGCATACCACCTAGCTGCCCCAGGTAGCCTTACCCTGCCCTAAACAATGCTCCTTCTTAAAATGTTGGAGCCTTTGTTGAATGTTAAAGTTGAATGTTTGAAGTTCCTGGATTAGGCACAGACTCCCAGACCTGCTGAAGGCAAAATTGTGGAAGGCATCCTTCAGTTGTTTCCTCACATAGCCAAACTCCTTTCCTGGAGATATTTTAAACCAACAGAATTAGATATATGTAGTTACTGTATTGCTATGTTTTGTTCACTTATACTCCAGAAAGCATCACATGATTTAGTATGTGGGCAATTTTCTCCCCTCTTGGTCCAGACCTCCGAGTTCCTCTCTGTAGTTCCTCTCTGACCATGAAGTTATTTGTCCCACTTCAGATCACCACTTATTCTGCAAGTTAGTCTTAACCATTCTGAGATGCAGAGAGGCTAAATGATTTGTCCAGAGTAACACAGGCAGTATATTTAAGATGTGTCATTGTGCCTCCAAGACTGGTGGTCTTTCTCTTTCCTGTACCATGCTGCCTTTCAGATGTAGTTAAAATGATGTCCAATTCAGTAAAAGTGCTGTTAGGGGCTATTTATATGAAAGAGTTAACCTTGGGTCAACCTTCTTGCAGAAACATCCCTTTCTGCCTCCCTTCCATTACAAAATCATTTCTTAGGGAGATACATATTTGACCTATGTGATTCTGTTTCTATTTCCTTTTGCAGGAACCTATCCTATTGCACTATAATCAACTACCTGCTTGACAATATAGAATTGGCTTGTCCTCCCTCAGGCCAAGCCAATATGGCATAGTATTCCTTCTGCATATTACTCTGGGTGATTTGGCATTAACACAAATTAAACATGGTGTGTACTTAGGGAGGGCAAGCTCAGTTTTATATTTGCTCAAATTAAACATTAAAATAAATCTTAGTCAGTCCATCTATACAACTTTATCTTCTATTGCTTCCCTACACATGTTCTAGAGTTTAGGTAAAATGGATTACTATTTCTTGTATACAGCAAGTTCATTTTGTCTCTCTAGCCTTTGTTTTTGCTAGTACTTAGGGGGAAAAAACCCCAAATCTTCTCCTCTCGTCACCTTGAATAATGTACTGGAAGTGTTCTAAGCCCTTCTCTAAACTCATTCACATTCTGTACATATCAGTCTTAAGAAACATCACATGCTGTCTTTTTATTTCATTTTATTTTTATTCTACTTAAACACCAAATAAAATGAGCATTTCCATATATACATTGTGGAACAGAAGGAGAGAACTGTACATGAAACGGCACATCTCCATTAGCTTGCCTTTCTTTTAAAGTATGTAATAAATTTGCCATGTCACTTTCAAAGCTCTCCTGTTTGTCTGTAATTCCTTCTGGTGTGTGTATATGCATGCGTGTGTGAGTGTGTGCGTGTGTGTGTGCGTGCCTGTGTGTGTGGTGTATTTGCATTCTATCTCCTTATTACCCTTCAGTTAAAAAATACCTTGTAAAATATGCTCAAACAGAATAATTTCCCACATTGCTCATATTTTTTTTAAAAACAAAAAACAATTATATCTTATTTGCATCTTGAGTTAATCACTTCTCTGTTAGGAGGTAGACAGCATGATTCTTCATTGGAGTCATAGCTGATCAATTATTTGCAATTATTTTTGTATGGGATTTTATCCCTGGTAATTATGTATTCTTCATCTTTGTACCCTTCTCCATTCTCTTTAGTAGCACCTGGCACAGTGATTTGCACCTGGTGGATACTCAAAAATATTTGCCAAAATGTGCGAATGAATAAAATGACCTTCTTGCAAAATATAAATCACATATTCCAATGAGGATCATCAGCTGTTTGTAATGTCTGTGCTACTGTTCCCTGACATTGAGATGAATAAGTGAATTGCTACTTATCTTTTTATGTTAATAATAACTTGCCTTTCTGAATACTTTGCAGATCTTTTGAAGACAAGTAATTTTTAGTACTTTGCACAGTGGTCCTTCACATAGGAGGTTGTTTCATAATTTTTTTTGAAGTTGACAAAGTTGATTGAAAATTGGCTAATAATTTTATGGCAGCTTCTGTTTTTCTAAAAGGACTTAGGCAAATTGCAAACATTTGCCTTTAGAAAGGCATTGTGGTATAGGGGAAAGAGCCTTGGACTCTTGGAGTCGAAGTCCTTAGAGTGAGAAAATCTGGATTTGGGTCCAACTCTAGTACTTAATGACTGTGTGACCCGAAGCATGACACTTAATTTCTCTAAGTTTCAGTTTCTTTACCTGTAAAATGGGAATAAGAATATGGGAATAAGAAAATGGGAATAGCACCTAGGGGTGCTATGAGGAAAATGCCGTGTAAACTTAAAAAGTACTGTGTAAATGGAAGTTTTAGCTTAAAACTTATGTCTAGAAAAGCTTTTTTTAGTTTAAAGTTACACTGCATCTCTAACTTTTCAGAGGCTGTTTTTATAGTTATTAATTAATTCCATCTCTAGATTTGTTTTTGTATCTCTTTTGCTGACAGCCTAGGAGCTGTTTTGTTGCTCATTAGCACCTCTAGCAGAAGGTAGGCAGGAGATAGAAGAGAGGTAACACTTAGATTAGTTACTTTTGCTACCTAGTAGAAAGTTTGATGAAAAGTTTGAGGGGGAGAATGTTGAAATGATCAGCTGAAGTTGCCTCATTAATATGACTTGTCTCATTGTAAGTAAGAGAAGAAGCAGGATAGTTGGGTTCCATATGCAAGTTTTTAGTGTAGAGGTACCCCATCGGCTAGGTAGAACAATTTTATGTAAAATGTGTCAAGGATGACTAATTCGTCAATAGAGTGAAATTCAGAAAAAATAGTAAAAAATATTTTTTCTATAGAGCTTTATTGTTATACAGTACTTTTTTCTTAAATGAAAAAGTTGGAGTTGATGACCTTTGAGGTCCCTTCTGGCTCCAAAAAGCTATTATCATATTATTATTATTCTTATAACAACCTTATGAGGTATATATGTAGGGTGGAACAGTGGAAACGATTATGAATTTGAAGATAGAAAAACTGGGTCTGAATGTGACTCTGCAACTTACTTCCATTGATCTGGAACATCTAAGATCTCTACTAGCTGTGATTCTGTGATTCTTTTGTTGATTTAACATGTGAGGAAGCTGCAGTTCGTAGCGTTTACGTGATTTGTCCATGCATGCACAGTTAACAACAGAAAAATCCAAGACTGAATCTAGGCTTACTTACTCCACCAAGATGCTACTTAGTTTGCTTCACAATGCTGGAGACTGTTCACAGTGAGTCAAGACCTCTTTCCCTGGTGTTTGAGAGAAGAACTGTACCTCTGTCTTGCTATGGCACAGAAAGTTATCAAAATTAGTATTGTCCGTATCCTCACAGCACTATCATGGACTGAGTACATTTCTCAAGGGAAATAGGAAATGATTACCAGTGTCGCTAATATACATAATTTAAAAGTTGTAAAGGGAAGTAATGAATGGCTAGAAAATGAATGACTGGCATAACATTTGGTCATCTTATTTAATCATGTTCTAATTAATGCAGTCTTAGAAATATAGACCAAACCCAAATAAGTCCATATCCTAGTAGATGACCTGCCATCAAATTGAAAGAACATCCTAGAGCTTATTCTGTGTTGGCAAAGCCTTGGAGAACTCAGCTAGTAGGACTTTAGTGAATGTCTCAAGGAGGCGATTAAATTACATAAGAATGTTTTAAAATATTGCTACCTGAATAATTGTTGGCAAGAAGGAAGGGGACAGAACAAGAATTTATTAAGTGCCTACTGTGTATCAGGCACTATGCTGTGCTTCTATGAATATTATCTCATTGAATCCTTACGTGAACTCTATGAGATAGGTACAGTTATGATACTTTTTTCTTTACAGGCGAGGAAACTAAGGCAGATAGATGTTAAGTGACTTGCCCAAGGACACAGAGCTAAGAAGTGTCTGAGGCAACATTTGAATTCTCATCTTACTGACTAAGGCTCCTTCTTTCCCTTATCCCTCTGTCCTTTCGTTCCTTCATCCCGCTATATCCTTCCTGGTTCTAGAAAAGTATTATGGATGCATTTCAACAACACGGGATCCTTCTTCATTTTGTAATATTATGCATAAAGGTTAATATGTAGTCAATATAGTAGGTAGTAAGGTTGACATTACCTGATTATTATACTTGAAAAGATGCTCTAGCTGATTTTAGTAATTGCTGTATGTGATTTACTGAATAAAAATGACTTATCTCATTCTTACTTCTAATGCTGTGTGATACGTGTAAAAGGAACTTGTCATCACAGTGAAACTTATTACAACTTTTGAGACTGTTATTTTGTATATTAACAAGAGACTAAAAATTCAGGCACAAAATCTTGAGGCATTTGGAATGTGAAGATCGTGCCATATGCCATTCAGAAGGTAATTTGAAATTTATCCTCACCTCAGTCATTTTAATTAGAGAAATATTCCAGTTGTACAGGAAGGTGGAAGTGTGAATTGTGGACAGAGCTTTGGAACTGGAGTCAGAGAAGGACTTTGGTTCAAATCTTCCCTCAGACTTTACTTTTGTGATTTGGGCCAAGTCAGTGTTTCTCAAGACTTAATTTTCTTCATCTATAAAATAAAGGGGATGGACTAGAACTTTAATAGGTCTCTCATGGCTCTAAATCCCACGACTCAGGAAAAAAAAGCTCATGATTTTTGAAATACGTCTTGGGTACTTTTTGAGAAAATCTGAATCATTCCAAATGTATCTAGTCTTCCTTGTTTCTCTGGAAACAAAGATTGGATGGAAAGGATTTCTCACTTATCTAATAATACATTATACTTTTTTACATGTTTTTTTCATGTCCTGGTTTGTCTTGTATTTGCTTCTGTATATGGGTCATTTCCCATAACAATGTTGCAGGTCCCTTGAGAGCAAAGACTGTTCCTGTAAGTTCCCTACACCTCTCCTCCCTTCTTCTCTGCTTTACATAAACAATAACTGTTTGATGAGTGAATGAATTTTTTAACGTGTATTTTCAATAACGGATGATGGATTTACATTGATCTGGCCATATTCCTGCAATGGTTTCCCTAAGCATGGTCAATGTGACATTCCTTTGCAAAATAGTGTAGCTGAAAGGGAAGGGAATAGACACTTATTAAGCACCTACTGTGTCAGGCACTGTGCTATCAGATTTGTTCATGACAATCCTGGAAGGTAGGTGATATTATTATCCCCATTTTACAGTTGAAGAAAATTAGGCAGATAGACCCTAAGTAACTTTATCCAGGGTCACACAGCTAGTAAGAATGTAAGGTAGGATTTGAACTCAGGTTGTCCTGACTCCACACCCAGGCACTCTATCCATAATGCCACTAGCTACAATACAGTAACTGTTGACTGTGTGGTCTCAGAGGCCATCTAGTCTAGGCCCCCTCATTTAATTTATGAGGAAATGGAGGCCCAGAGAGAGGAAGTAACTTAAGAAGTAAGTGGCAGAGTTAGCATTTGGACCAAAATCCTTTCATTGTGAATCTGGCCCATTGTCTCTTATCCCATGGTCAATAAGGTCATAGAGCAGATTATACTTAATTGGTTCAAATATGACTTTGTTCTCATAAATGTAATTTTATAACAAAACTAACCAGATAGACACATATACCTTAACTAGTATTAATATAAACAGGCATGTTCTGAAGTTTATTCAGAATAAACCTTGAACTCATGGAAGAGTGGACATGTTATTCAGTTAGGATAGAAATTAACAATCATACCTGGGACTTTATGTGACACTTTGAAATTTACAGAGTGCTTTACATACAGTAATTCATTTGATCTTTACAACCATGTTGTGATATACATGCAAATATAAACATTTTATGTACTAAACATAGGATCATTATTTTAGATTTGGAAGGGACTTTATAGGTCATCTATACCAATCTCCTCATTTTACAAATGAGAAAACTGAGACTCAGAGAAGTGAAATCACTTACCCAGGGTTACATAGGTAGTAAGTAATTTGGTAAGGGAAAAGTAATTCTGACTCTCGACTAAGAGGTAAACTTCCTTGAACACCACAAAGTGCGTCAGGGAGAGTCTGAAGTAGGGAATCAGGACTCACTGCCACTGGAAGCAGAAACTTCTCTCTTTTTTCTCAGAGGTGTCAGGCTTTATGAAGACAAGCTACTTCCATGGTTTACATTGAAGTATATGGTTGCCTTTCCTCTCAATCTTCTCCCTTCTCATCCCTTCCCTGCTACCTAATCAATAAGTAAGCAGTATTCTCTAAAGTCTCAGAGAATAGAATGTTTGTCTACCCTTTGCATAGTGGAAAGGGAATCACTTGTAATGATTGAATAATTTTGATACTGTATAATGCTCTCATGTTTTTTCTGACCTCTTCATCTCTGTGTTTGCTATCATCATCAGAAAAAAGGAAGGCTCTGAAACAGGGTTCTTGTTGAGTAATAGGTCTCTGTATTTCTTGTTTTGGGAGGTTCACTGTCCTTTGCTCACTAAGCAGCTACATTTTGTTAGGATGTTGTTGCAGGATCGATGTACTCAGACAATTTCGTGGTCAATTTTTGTGTAACTTTTTTTTGTATCTAAGGAGTATGGAATGGTTTTTTTCTTTCACTAATGATATGTCTTTCCTGGGCCACTGTAATTATTTCACCTGCGAAATCTATGCCATTCCCCCTTTAAAATATGCTTATTAAGATAGCAGAAATAAATTCATTTCAAGAGTGTATCTGGTGAAGCTGTTCCTAATAAAGGGAGTTGTGTGGGACACTAAACTGTAAAGGGCTTTATCACTTCTTTATAGAACTACCAGGAATTCTTAGGCAGATGGTGAAATGATTCTGACTTGTACTTAATTTTTGATATGAGAATATTGAAGACAAATCTTTAAGATCGTAATGTGAAGAGAAGGTACCTAACTTACAGTGAAAGAGGTAGCTCCTTATTGTGAGCTCCCTATATGAGAGAGTGAAAGAGTGTAAGTGAGAGAGACAGGGGGAAAAGAGAGACAGAGACAGACAGAGACAGATAGAAAGACACATGCAGAGAGACAGAGACCGGGACAGACAGACAGAGGGAGAGAGAGACAGAGACAGAGAGATAGAGAGACACATGCAGAGAGACAGAGACACACAGAGAGACAGAGAGGTATCAGGAGGAAGAGAGAGACCTACAGGAGAGAATCTGTCTTTCCATCTAGATTAAAAAAATGAAAGAAAATTAAATTTTGCATGCTGTATTAATCCCTTTTAAAAAATCAGAAATTTCCTCTTAGCAAATTTAACCATCTTCTTGTTTAAAATAAATCTCAGCAAACTGACCCAGTATTTAAATTGGAATTGAAACCACTCAGATATTAAAGCAACCAGGGGAGAGGTTTTGATGGAGAACCTAACAATCTCATCTGTAGCAATGCAACAGGACTGTGCCTTCCAACAGAACATGAAGAAAAACTTCCAAAATAAACTAGACCACAAATAGATTTCAGTCGTCACCTCCTCTGCCTTTCCTTGCTTTAGTTTCTGGTAAGCCTTTTTTCTATTATTTTGCTCTTGGCCTATTGCTTTATTATCTAGTGTTTCTTTTTTCAGAGGCCCTGGGGTAGCTGTGTTAATTTTTACTGCTCTCCGTTAAACCCTTCACTCTGAACAGTGGATTCTAAATTTAACAAGAAGGGATCAAGGACTTATAAAATATAATGGATAAGAGATCTGTGTGTGTCTATCTGGGTAGTGGATGATTTTAAAAATTGTCTAATGCAATTGTACATTTGACTACTGCATGATGTCGTCTCCTTCCATTTAAAAAAAATGGCAGTTTGCTCAATAGCCGTGTTCAGATGGGTATTTTTTACTGAGCCATACGTGCCCATGGCCAAAGAGACAAATAAAGAACATGCATATAGCTGGTTCTGTTCAAAGGTGGCACTCAGGTAATGTACTTCTTAGTGCATGGAAGTAGAGGCATTATGGTGTGATGGACAAAAATCTGAAATTGAAGTTAGGAAGACCTAGGTTTCAAATGCCTCTCAGTCACTTAGTAACTGTGTGACTCCACTTAACCTCACTGATCCCCAGTTTCCTCATGTGTAAAATGAAGATAATAATCACCTACCTCATAGAGTTGTTCTGAGGATCAAATGAGATAACATATGTCAAGTGCTTTGCAAACCTTATAGATGTTAACTACCATCACTACTACCACTACTTACAGATAAGTTGGTTAGCCTCTCTCAGTCCCACTTTACTCATGTGTAACACAGAGATAATATGAATTTACCCATAAACACATAGCATATGGAAAATTTGAATTCAACAATATGTTGCTTTGAGGAAAATATAAAAATGAGAGATACACACAAAGATAAAATAAAGGACAGGATAGAATTTAGTATGTGAAAAAAGCAGGGATTGTAATCATGATTTCACACAAAGTTCAAGTTAAAATAGATTTAATCAAAATTGAAAAATAGAGAAACTACACTGTGTCAGCAGTGTTACTCAATATTGTTTAAGACTGTTTAAAATATCTAGACAGTATAAAATACCTGAGTGCATACTACATGAACAAAAGCATAAAACACTTTTTATACAAATAAACTCAGATCTAAATAGTTGAAGTAATATTTTTTGCTCATGGGAAGGTAAAGCCAATATAAATTTTAAAATGACAATTTTGCTTGGCTAATCTTTTCAGTGTCATCCCAATTAAGTTACTAAAAATTATTTTACTGAGTTAGAAAAAATAATAA
Organism: Notamacropus eugenii; assembly: GCF_028372415.1. Lineage (NCBI taxonomy): Eukaryota > Metazoa > Chordata > Mammalia > Diprotodontia > Macropodidae > Notamacropus > Notamacropus eugenii. The sequence goes on along the minus strand of NC_092873.1, from coordinate 230,766,606 downwards.
CCAAGTTGATTTGGAAAAACAAAAGATCAGGAGCTTCAATGAAACCAGAAAAAAAAAAGATGTAAAGGAAATAGATTCAGCATTTTATGAGACCTTAAACTATATCATAAGGTGAGAATCTTGCTGAAGTGTAAAAAGAATAATTTTGATTATTTTAAATTAAAATTTTCTTGTAGAAATAAAACCTGTGCAGCCCCAAATAGAAGAATGCAGAAAATTGGGTGGGTGGGTAGGGGGAAACTTTCATAGACAGACTCTAAAATAGGGTGTGATTAGGTGGGAATATTGCTGTGAAGAAGCAGATGATGAGCTGGTTGATTTAGAAAAACATAGAAAGACTTGGACTTATGAAGGAAGATGCTATCCACCTTAGAGAAACAGATGATAGGAGGAAGTAAGCATAGTACATTCTTACATATATGCGTGAGTGTATATGTGTATATGTGTTTCTGTTTATATATATCTATGTGTGTGTTACACACACACACACACACACACACACACACACACACACACGCTTAATTGTAGCCTTCCTGGAGGGGAAAAAAGTAAAATTACAAGGTACACAGCAGAGAACACAAGAAAACCAATAAGGAAGCAAAGAGAAGTTGGGTAACAGAAAAAAATAAGTTGTATTTATTTATATAGGTTTTCTTGGAATGAAAATTTATTTTTTTTATTGAATCCTTTCTTGTTGTCCGTTGTGTACATGGCAATTATTTTTTCTTTTCTTATTTTGTATTTAAGTTTAAAATAATTTTTTTTTGTAGAATACAAAACGAAAACAACCCCAGGGATATTAGCAGCACCTACCTCAGGAGGTTGTTGTGACGACCAAGTGAGATGAAGTGTGTGATGTATTCTGCAAACCTTAAAGTTATTAGCTCTTAGGGTTGTGCACGTGTTGCTACAGAGGTTGACCAACATTCTTCCTGCTGTATTTCACAGACTGAGAGCACAGATAAATTTTGTTTACGTGATGCCCAAACATTCTGATGGGAAGTAAAAAAATTTAGTTAGCTATTCAGCTGTCTTGCCTATATATAATCAAACATGGCTTTCTTATCACATCAGCTATTTCTACAGGGCTCTGCAGAAAAAAAAGTCCGCAACATGTAGTTAAAACATCTGGGTGGAGTGATTTTGTTTTCATCCAGATGTTCATATAGTTCTTGGATGTGACTGTAGCTTGTGTGCTTGATGGTGATTTTGCTGTTTTCAGCCGATGTACATGCTTTGCCTGGTGCACGTTTGATGGCATTTGTGGACATTTATATATAATGGTTTGAAGGTTACAAAGCCACTCGCACATTTTCTTATTTGACCTTCATAATAACCCTGTGTGTTAGACAGTATAGAAGTCATTGTCCCCATTTTGCAGGTGAGTATGCAAACTCAAAGAGATTAAGTGATTTGTTGTCATTTACTTAACTCCTCAGCAGTAGAGATGAAATTTGAATTCAGTGATCTTCTGATTTCAATTTTAGCATTATTTTAGCAAAGCCTTCTGTGAAACCTTGTTCTGTTTATTCTGTCTGCTCCATCTGAGTTCTGCATACCAAGGTCTGCATTCAAAGTCATGTCAGCTTGGTAGGAACTGTGGTTTAGGAAGTGATTCAGATTTCATAAAGCACTAAGTGGCTGTTTTGTGTCAGGCTCTCCATAAAAACCCTACTCAGAAATCTCCTCTTGACCTAAAGGTGACCCATGGTATACCTTGCCTGGAATACTCTCTCTCTTCACTTCCACATTTTTAGAATCTCTGGTTTCCTTCAAGACAGTTTAGATCCCACCTTTTTAAGAGGTCTTTCCCAGTTCCCTTTATATTTAGGTCATGTATCCATTTTGACTTTGTCTTGGTAAATGGTCCAAGATATTGGTCTTTAGGCCCAGTTTCTGCTATACTGCATTTCATTTTTCCCAACAATTCTTTAGCTCTCCTCCTCTCCTTTATCTGCTGATACTTTTCCTCTGAAATTATCCTCAACTTACACTCCTGTATTACCTGATTGTTTGCAGTTGTCTCCTTAGCTCCTTTCTTAGAATGTGAGCTCTCTAAGGACAGGAACAATGGTTCTTCCTTTATATCTCCTGAGCTTAGCACAAGGCCTAACTCTGAAGTGCCTGTTGACTGGACAACTGGCTGACTCAAAGGCAGTGCTAGTAAAATGCATCCTCTAGCAGGTCTTCCCAACCTGAAGTACAGACCCAGGGACAGACCGTGTCTATTGTCCAAATATCAGCCTTGCTAAGTGTTGTACATGCTAACTGCCGGCAGATTAACCATTAGCAGAAGAGGTCATGGTGACCCATATAACAAAGAAAAATGCCAAATGATCTCAGGCCTATGGGGCCGCATCTAGCAATTAATAATTGAAATACTGAAGTACGTATAAAGCATTTACATCACAGAGATGAAAAATGACAGCCTCAGTCTCTATATTCAAGAGACATACAGTAATCTTTCCTATTTAAATAGAATCAAGGAGACTTGAATTCAAATCTGGTCTTAGACATTTACTAACTGTATGATCCTTTTCAAGTCTGCCTCAGTTTCCTCATTTGTAAAGTGAGGATGATGATCGCACCTACTTCCCAGGGTTGTTGTGGGGATCAAATGAGATAATTGTAAAGCGCTTAATTCAGTGCCTGGTACATAGTAAGTTCTATGAAAATGTTAGTTATTATAATTACATTATTAACATGATCATTATTAGTAGTCCACACTTTAAGACCTCCCAAATTCCCATGATTTCTTGTTTCTTCCCAGAGCTGTAGCTAGGGTTACAATGACACCAAAATTCAGAAGGTACAAAATCTAGTAAAATAGTGATCTTAAAGGATTGTTCATTTAAAGGAAGTTTTATATTTACATTTTGGTATAACTTTCATTTTTTTCAGTAATGTAAAAACTAGTCAGAAATGATAGTTCAACTATTTCTTCCCTCACCCTCACATTGAGATACTTTAAGTGAACTTTTCTCCAGCTTTGTCTTATCCTGCTCCCTACTCGTGTAGCAACTTCCATAAGACCATGTCAGGGTCTCCCAGATCTATGACTCATTTGATTAAGTATTAAGACTCCTCTGTCCCTTATCCACAGCCCTCTTCTGAACCACCATCATCCTACTACAGCAGGAATGCTTAACTATTTTTGTGTCATGAACCCTTTTGGAGTTATCTGGTGGAACCTATGGACCTGTTCCCAGGGGGAAAAATGTTCGCCACCTATCTTCATAAAGGAAGGCAATGCTACTTTTCAATTAGAAGTTACTGATGATAAAGATGTATTTTTCTCCATCCAAGTTCACAGACCCCCTGAAGTTTATCTGTGAATTTCTTGGTGGAGTGGGGTATCCTAGTTTAAGAACCTTTGTACTTGAGATTTATTTGTGTTTCAGTTAACAAAAGGGGAAGGGTAATTCTAAAGATTTAATTTTAAGTCTTAGAATTTAAACTTCTATCATCAATTAGCAACTTTTCCTTTTAAATAGGTAATAATACAGTGTTTTAGGAACATTTGTACGTGCATTTTCATATTACATTCAATTGTGTATCACTTATTTCTCAAGATATTGGGCATATATCACAATGAAAACTAAAGTCTGAGTGTTTTAATATGTGAAATTTATTATCTTGGGGCAGAATCATGTGTTTCTTTTAAGGAACATAAATCAAATGTAGATACTATATGACACTGTAGATTTTCATGTTATTAAGCTAGCACTCTGCACCTAGTGTAACAGATGTGCTTAATAAATGTCAATAATGATCAATGTCATTCTGTAGCAGATAATGTAATGTTGAATAGTGTCCTTAAAATTACTGTAATAATGCCACATACAGAATTATGAATACAGTCTGTTTTTCCTGAGTTTAATATAAAGAAGATGTAGTGATTGCTATTTTAGCTATATTCATCCAAGCAATTTGTAGTTATTCACATGTGCCACACAGTCCTGGTTATAACCTATTCTTTAAGTTGTAAGCAAATAGGAAAATAGGTTTTTTTGTGTCAAGGTTTTTGAATTTTTAATAGATGAAAGATTGTTTTTTTAAAGTAAAAACTGAGTCTTCAAAATATTGGAAATCAGTAGGAGTCCATATAGCTAATAGAAATATTTAATCCAGTTTTGTAGAGGAAGTGCTTTTTAAGAATATATAAGAAAGATGAAATTGTTTATTTGGCTCTGTAGGTGATATAAATTTCAAAGTAAGTCAAGGATACAAACTTTTAGTGAAACTTGTTTGTATCCTTGAATTACTTTGAAATTTACATCACCTACAGAGTCTTAGTTCTCTATTATCTCTAAGTTCTTTCTCTAACCTAGTGAACCTAGTGAAGAGTGTGGCAAAAGATAGATAGAACTCAGACCAGGAGTCAGAATGCTTCAGCGCTAAGACCTGTTTCTTGCCAGTTAGTGGCATTGTGAGCCTAGAAAAGTCACTAGATCTTTCTGAGCTTTGTTGATCTCACCAAAACAAAAGGGATAATAACATCCATCCTGTTTGTATGGCAAGGTAGATGGGAGGATCAAGTGGGACTGTATGTAAGTAGCTTGGTAATTATAAATCACCATACAACATTTAGCTGTACTTACTATTATGACAGTTAGACAAAAGACAGCCATCAGCACCAGAGATTACAAAGTTATTAGAAAATGATAGACTTTTGAGTTGGAAGAGACCTTTGAAGTCATCCACTCTAACTCTTGCCCTTATCAAGAATTTCTTTAGAATATCCTCACCAAGTAGTTTTCCCATATTTATTTGGAGACCTCTCATTAGTGAAACCTAGGGACTTTTGGAGGCAACTCTTGCAACCACTTTGGGAGAGCTCTTACTGAAATCTAGATATACTATGTATATATTTTTTATCCTTATATTTTAGTTAAATAACCCTGTCAAAAGAAGAAATTAATTTACCTTGACATTACTTATTCTTAATGATCCTCGTTACTGTTTTTTTCCTGTCTTCACAATCAGTCCTTTTAATCATTCACTATAATATTTTAACAAATATTAACCAGTTCATCAGCCTATATACTTTTCCCCTTGAAAAATGAGTACAGAATGTGCCCATTTCTAATAGAGTTACACTTTGTGTATTCCATATGATTCCCTATATATCATTGATATCAGTTGAATAATCATGTTTATAAGTGATTTTAACACTCTTAAGATGTGCTGAAGGTAGCTAAGTGATCTCTTACTATCTCTTTAGTTATCCTGTGTTCCCATTTTATGTAAACCGATTTTCTTCTCTCCTTAAGGGAAGGGGATGAGGGGGGAGGTGTCTTCAGTTATGTGACCTGGTTTTTATTACTTTTACATATTTCAACACTTCAATGAATCTGTACTTTCATCACAGAAACTGAAAGTTGTAGTCTCTAGAGGCCACCTAATCCAACTTGTACCTAAAAAGAATTCCTTGTACGTTATAACTAATAAGTGGTTATTGAGCTTTTACTTAGAGACTTCTAAAGGGGAAGTCCCCCTACTTTCCTAGGTAGTACATTCCACCTTGTAACTTGCTCCCACTTTCTACTTCTGTCCTCTGGAGCCCAGCACAGTCCGTACCACATCCTGACTCTTCTCCGAGTTGTCCCATAAATCCTTTATAGGGTGTCTACTCAATTTCCTTCCCCTTTTTCTTTTGGCTTTATATGTGTAGTAGGGGATCATACAAGCTTTCTTGATAGAGGACTGGTCTATTTCTTCTCATCATATTCTTTTTGTTATACAGCACACTGATTCTCTCATGGACCAGTTCTTGTGCAGGTCCTTTATGATCTTGATGAGTAAAGGGAGCTAGGTTGCAAATCCCACTCTCGCTAACTGTGTGACCCCAGACAAGTCATTGAACCACTGTCTGCCTCAGTTTTCTCAGTTATAATAAGAAAATAATCGTGGCACCAATCTTCTAAGATTGTTGTAAGGATCAGATGGATATTTGTCAAGTGTCTAGCGTAGTGCTTGATATATAGTAGGTGCTGAGTAAATGTTTCCTTCTTTCCTTTCTGTCAACTGCCTTGTTCTCTTTAGTTATCTCCTCCTTTTATCACCTCAGTGGAATTAGTCCTGACTGAAATCCTGAGATTTCTGAAAGTTTCTTTCTTCTTCTCTGGTTACAAGATACTACCTATCCTTTCTCTGAACTTTGTGCAGTTTGCTCTCCTGAAGTTTAGATTCATACCAGATGACTCCATCCTTATTTTCACCCACCCTCACCATATGTTTGAACACAACAATTCTCATATTTATCCCCTTCTCACTGTCCACTTTAGTTTAGGGCCTCTCCATCCCTTATCTAGGCTGTTGTAATGGACTCATACTTGGTTTTCCTGCCTCAAAGCTTTACTTACTCCAATCTATTCTCCACGCAGCAGCCATATGCAATAATATACATATAAAATCCAAAATATAAATATAAAATACATATAAATACATTAAATATAAATATATAATATAAAATACATATAAAATACAAAAAAATTTTTCCTCCATCACAAATCTCCTTTATCCAACAAACTCCAGTTTATTGCCTTTGAGATAAAATATAAAACCACTTGTTTGTTTGTTTATTTTAAGTTATTCACAACCTAAGCTCCAGTATATCTTCCCAACTCCATTATACATTGCCTCTCTCCCCTTACTTTATGGTCTGACCTAACTGGCTTTCCTGTTGTTCCTCACACATGACTCTCTATTTCCCCATATCTGTGCATGTGAATTCCCTCTGTATGCAGTCTCTACTTCAAGATTCAACTAAAGCACTACCTTCTATATGAGACTTTTCCTGATCCCTTCCCCCAACTGCTAGTGCTCTCCTTCCCTAAACTATCCTGAATTTATTTTGTATCTATATTCAACATATCCCAAATATACATGATGGCTTACCTGATGGCTGTAAGAAATTTCATTTCTGTCTTTGTATCACTAACGCTCACTGTGCCTGAAGCATAGTAGATAACTTAAATGCTTGATGATTGGTTAATTGTTCTTTCACAAATTTGGGTTAGACCTTGAGATAAATGTGATTATAAGTCTCTGCTGTTGTTGTTCATTGGCTCAGTTGTGTGTGGCTCTTTGTGACCCCATAGACCATAGCAAGCCAGACTCTTCCATCTTCCACTATCTCCTGAAGTATGTCCAAGCTCATGTTTGTTACTTCTGTGCTACTATCTATCCATCTCATCTTCTGCTGTCCCCTTCTTTTGCCTTCAACATTTCTCAATATCATTAGTAAGTCCTATCTTCTCATTATGTGGCCAAAATATTTAAGCTTCAGCTTTAGTATTCTGATGAATAGTCTGAATTAATTTCTTTGAGTATTCACTAATTTGATCTCCTTGCTGTCCAAGGGACTCTTAAAAGTCCTCTCTGGCATCACAATTTGAAAGTGTGAATTCTGCATCTCTCAGATTTCCTTATAGCCATACATTACTGCTGGAAAAACCATAGCTTTGACAATATAGACCTTTGTCGCCAAGATGATGTTTATACTTTTTAGTACGCTCTCCAGATTTGTCATAGCTTTCCTTCTAAGGAATGAGTGTCTTTTGATTTCATGGCTGCAGTTGCTATCTGCAGTGATCTTTGAGTCCAAGAGAATAATGTTGATACTGCTTCCATTTCTTTTCCCTCTATTTGCCAGGAAGTGATGGGACCAGTTGCCATGATCTTAGTTTTTTTAATGTTAAACTACAAGTCACCTTTTATAGTCTCTTTTTTCACCTTGTCTAGAGGATTCTTAATTCTTCACTTTCTGCCATCATAATGGTATCTCTGCCGTTATGGAATTTGTAGTCTAGTTGAATTGCCACCTGTTAGAATGTGAGCTCCTTGTAATAGGGACTCTGTTATTTTTTATCTTTTATTCTCAAATGGTTCTCTAGCACAATATTTTAATGCATGCTTACATCTAGACTTAAAGGAATCACAATTCATCTGTGTGGATCCACACTTGACAAATATCATCTTATTTGATCCTTACAACAATCTTGGAAGATTGGTGCTAATATTATTCTCATATCGCAACTGAGAAAATTAAGGCAGACAGAGATCCAATGACTTGTCCAGGGTCACACGACTAGGATTTTTTGATTCAAGGCCCAACATCCTATCCACTGCACTATCTAGATGCCTTTACTCATCACAATCAAGATCACACAGATGAATTGTGATTCCTTTAAGTCTAGATTCCTTTAAATTTAAGATTCCTTTAAGTCTAAGTTGGACTTTGTGAGTTGTGTCCCCATCCCAATCCTTACCCGTAAATATCATGATGAGCCTCTCTGAACTTAGCTAATCTGGTCCTTTGACAACAGACATTCCATCACTCTGTAGGCCCATACTTTTTTCCTTGGTAGTATGTTAGAGTTTGACATCCACTGGCAATAAACTTTGATAACACGAGGGATTATCTCCATACCACGGTAAGACATCAGAAAAGAACTTTAGTAAAGGTCCTGCAGATAATAGGAACTTAATTAATGTTTGTTCAGTTGAACTACATTGATTTGGAAAGAGATAAATCTTTCCATTTTTGAAAGAACTTAGATGCTTTTAGCCCATCAAGGTATTATTTGCTAAGCAACTTTCTTCTAGCTCCCTGAATGATACCTAATAATATTGAAAAATATCTGAAAAGTAAATAGGGAATTCCTTTAATAGGAGGCAGGGTGTACAATGGAAAGGATGCTGAATTAGGGTCAGAGGCAGTAGATTTGATACTTGGTTCTGCTACTTTTAACCTATGTGACCTTAGGCTAGTCACTTAACTTCTCTGAGCCTCAGTTTCCTCACATGTAAAATGAGACAATTGCATCTGATGGAAGAGCAGATTCAAACAGGTTCATAAGAAAAACTTGGCAATAATTAGGGTTATTCAAAAGTTAAGTGGACTGCCTGGGGAAGCAGCGGTTGCTCTTTCATTGGAAGTTTTCAAATGAGGGCTGGACAGCTTTTCAAGCAAAGGCTGGATGTCAGGGATGTTGTTAATACTTATTCAAGTATTGGTTGGACCACTTGTAAATATTCTCCAACTTCAGATCTTTGCTTCTGAAATTTATCTTTCTTCATTGGTAGATTCAGGCACACTATCTCTTCTAGTTTTCTTGCTTTGTTAGATAATAGAAATAAAGTGGTAAAAATTAATATCACTTTGGTGTCACTGTGAACAGGGCACCTTTGTTATAGTCACCTCAGTAAGTCATATTTCAGATATATGCCACTAATTACATAGGAGGAATGGAAATTATTAGGAAAAAATGTAATTCAGAATACCTTATCAGCCAATGGTGGGTCAGGATTAGAGTCTTTGAAATATGGCAGTTCACTCCCTATGCAAGACATCATTTTGTTCTATTGGCTAGGCTTCTGCCAAGAGACTCCCTCTCTTTTGAACTTGAAGGTTGCTAATGGTTTCAATTAAAGTTTCAAGTTGCATGCCACATGCATGCAGCTGATGCTGATGCAAAATTGTGATGCTTGTGAGAAGTGATAACACTTCATGAAAAATTTCCCTCACACCATTTATCTTGTTTTCCCTAAAAATAGAAGAATTTTAAAATTTTCACTTGATAAAACTGCCCACCAATGACCAGAAAACCTCCGGTTAATACTCAGTACTTTAAAAAAAAAAAAAAGTGGAGGAAGTCATGAATAGCACAGCAACTTCATTGGCTTTTTGAGAGAGGATGATTCCTTCCTGGCCATGTCTGTCAGTGACTTAGCCCTCTGTAGTGTCAATCCTCTGTGGCTGACAAGATTCACATTCACATCTTTCTTTTAACTGTGTCCAGATGGCATCCATGTGATGTCACATTCAAGTGATATGATGTCCTATAGAATTTATTTAGTACCTGAATGACTCTTTTCCATCTAATAATCTGAGAAATTAGTTATTGTATAAGGCTTTACATTTTGTCATCATTAATAACAAAAAGCAATTGTTGTAGCATTCAGTATTCTGCAAACACAATTAAAGCACATTCCCTTAATAAAGATAAGCAGTGTATATATATGTATGCGTGCACACACACATATATGTACACATACACATCTAAGCCTATGGGTTATCTTTTATTATTAAATAATCATTCTGAATCATTGAAGTGTTTGACATTCACATAGAAAGATGATAACATAAATCCATTAATATCCACAATAGAACAATCTAGCTGTCTGCATACCTTCTTCTTCAGTCAGGCTCATTTATTAAGTGATTACTATGTGTTAGGCACTGTGATAAGTGCTGGGGATACAAAGAAAGGCTAAAACAGTTTCTGCTCACAAAGAGCTCACAATATGGAGGGTGGGGGCCAAAATATGGAAATAACTCAGTACATACGAGGTAAATATAGATAGATAAGAAAGACTATTTCAGATAAGAAACAGACGATTTGCCTATGTTTATGATTACTAGAGTTAGCATTTGCCTGTTTTACTATACAAAGAAGAGTTTTTCATTTGTTCACAAGTAATTCGTAGCAGGATTGCCTCTCATTTTCAAAGGGTGGGTCAGTCATGTAAATACCACCCATATAATAGGCTACGGAACTAATTCTCAGATAGCATTGTCTCTCTTTATATTGTACATTCATATTTTAAAGAGCTCTATATGATAATTTATCTTTTCAAAAAATACCTACTTAGGGAAAGGTGATTATTTCTTTAAAGCAGTTTACACTTTTCTCTAAATTTCGAAGGTGGAAAAAACAATAAACAAATAGTTAACCTCATAAGAAAAAAAAAAAAAACTCTCAAAGTGTGCTTACTGCATCTATTCTGTTACAACCCCAAGCAGTTACAGAGGGGCAGTGTGGTTGATTCTCATAGCACTTGGTTGTTAGTGAAGGATGGGTTCCCTCATAAGTCAGGTTCCGTGAGGGGTTCTTTTTAAATTTTTTTTTCATGGGATCTTTACTGGGCCAGTTGAACTTTGTGTAGGAAGAGTATTTCTTTTGAGACTTGAATGGCTCATTGGCCTCATTCACATGGGTGCCTCCATCACTGTTGCAGTTAACTGCGTAGTCATAACTTTCATATATCATGTGTTTCTTCTCCATGTCTTAATGGAATATTCTTGAAGCAAATTCTCCATACAAGATCCACCCAATGCACTTAAAATCTTATTCTGTTTAAAAAAAAAACATTTTATGGATACCAGGACAATACCCAGTCTGTCCCTCTGATACTATATGATTGACTGTCCTTTTTCTTTTTCTTTTTTTTTTTTTGGTCATACATATCCTGACATAGAATCCTCAAGTGCATGTCATTGCTTTTAATATGCTGTAGCCTACATAAATCTACCATGAGTCTCTTCCTTCATCTTTGAGTCACTTGAAAATTAGATTTCACTGAGATTATGATATTTCATGATTTGAAAATATGTTCCATCACAGAATATTAGTGTCAAAAATGGAGTTTTGCAGTTAGGAGTAACTTAGGGTTATTGACAGAATTGCATGATTTGTCAATTTCAGTCTAGTAACTTCTTCTTCCTACTGAATTCTGAATTCAGTTCAGTTCACTCGCAGTTCCTGCCCAAGATCTAATTTACTTATGCATTAATTAAATGGGCTGTCCATCCAATTGAATGTCATGATCTGGGCAATATGCATTCATCCACTTGTTTTTTCCTCTGTGGATTGTTAGGATTACATCTTTTGTGTGAGTCTGTATCTCATTGAGGGTGCCTTATAACATTCCAGAATTTGAGGCAATCAGTTTTAATTCTGTTTGCAAACAGGAGTATTCGTTGTTTGGTTGCAATAAATGTTTGTGCAGCAGAGTGGGTGAGAAAACTGTGAAAGGAAAATATCTTACTGGGTGAAAATACTGGCAGTTTTAATTCTTCACTTTGGTGTCTACCTTGGTTTCAAAATATTTATTTTTGCCTCATTAAGGACAATTTTTCCCAACAAAAGATTTGGCTCTAATTTGGTCTTAGTCACTTTCTATGACTTCGTATAGAAAACTGCATAGTGGGGGGAAATTTTTGGACCCAACAGTTCAGTTCAGTCTTTCAAAAAAGATTAAATAGAACTAAGAAAATATAACCAGTATTATTTTCCAGTTCTCCAGTGCTTACATGATTGCATCAATGTGGGGATCTCCTCCATTGATGCATGCCACAAGTAATTCATCCCTGTTCAACTTGGGTGACTCTTGTTTATCAGGAATCAAATGAGGTAGTATTTTTAAAGCACTTAGCACAACACCTGCCACATCGTTGTCACTTTAAAAAAAAGTCTCATTCCACGTTCTTCATGAACTCCCATAAATTTGCCACAGGAGAAGCACCCAACATGCTTATGCTCTTTCTCATATTCTCTTGGCATTACATGGCAACGACTGATTGTCCTTCATTCTTGAGATGTTAGGGGCCCATCATTTTCCCCCTGTTGATTTTGCTTTGGAGTCCACCACCATATGAGAAAGATGACATCCTTTACAAACTCCTGTATAATTCATCATTTGTAATGTGTTGCAGCCTTTTAATTCACTCACCCTACTGCACTGAAGGATCACCTCATCTTTTCATTAGCTGTACAGCTGAACCCTCACATATGAGTTCTCTGCTTGGATTGAAATGAGAACTCCATGAGAACAAGGACTGTCTTTACTTTTTTCTTTTTATGCTCAGTGCTTAGCACAGTACTTGGCAACATGGTAAACACTTAATAAATCATTTTTCCATCCATCCATCCATCCATCTACATAGAAAAAAAATCCAAATATATAAAGAATTGTATCTAATGTCAAGGCTGTTATATTTAGTTATATGAGTAACTTATTAAGCTCACCCATTAGAACATATATTTGACACAGACACTACAAATGAATGAATACCTGGGCACAGCACTGAACAGGAAAAGAAGAGTAGGTTGAATTGCCTTTCGGAAACTGACAGTTCTTTTAATGACCCTAAGCTTTTCCCTTATATATGAGCTTAATTTTTTAAATGTCTAATCCTAGCATTACCTATCTTAATATGTCTTATAAAATCTAAAATTGTAAATCCGTTAACTTCAATTTTGCTTTAGAAGGTATTTCTGTTAAATAAAATGAACTTAAAACAACATGAAAGTATCCAATTGAGATAAACTACTATGTGATGTGTTCATGTGTGTTCTGTTCATTTCTTATTCAATATATATTTCTCTGGAAAGAAGATGATATTGAAAAACCTTAAAAGTTGTCCAAACAGGTTATGATACAAAGTAATTAAATAAAATCTATTACAGGCTTGTATCTTAAATTGATTTTCTTCCCCTTCCCTTCCAACTACTTGGTAAACAATGAATTTTATTGTTAAGTTAGAAAAGGAGGACATACTTTAGGTGAAGGCAAAATAATTGTATTTTTTGTTTCTTAAATATGAACTTCATATTTTCTTTAATAAATAAATACTTTGGTAGTTTGATGCGTACAAGATTTTATCGGTGTAGTCAGTTCATGACCCCTCCATATTTTATTCTGGGACGTGAATGTGCATGTTTGCCCATGGATCCTCCAGGTAAGATCTGTCCAACACATTGCCACCCTCTCCTATTCTTTTAAAATCTCAAAAGAGTCCCATTACCCCTTAGGCTGTCTATCGGTCATCTCTAGTTTTTGCTCTAAGATCGTTTCTCTTTGGGTGTATTTTTCATGTCATGTATTCACATGAAGATCAGTGAAGACACTGCAGTGTGTTTGCACCTTCATGGATATCTCTACTGCTCTTTGGGTTATTTATAATTTAAGTTCTTTTAATATAGTGTCTCCTTATTTATAGCCATATAGGCTCACAAAAAAATATTCATTTCAGATCATTTGAGCAATTGGAGATTATTGAAACCCCTCTCCAGTTTCCCAAGCATAATTCAGTTCAGTCCTCTTTTCCTACTTAATACTAGGGTCAAGTCATTTTATTAGTCCAATATTGATCATAAATATTGATCAAAATCTTGCAAATGTTGTCTACCGGATTCCAGGACACTCCCCTTACTTCCTCAATAAGTTTAGTGCCTAGCACACAGTCTCCCTCTCTCGCTTTCTCAACTGTATACTCATACTAGGGGACTTCAGCATACATATTAATACTCCCTCAAATACTCTAACATCACAGTCCCTCAACTTTTTCATTTTCCATGACCTGTATTCCACCTCAGCTCTACCCAAAGAGGGCAATTCTCTTGATCTTGTAATCATGCACAAATGTGCCGCTTCCACACTCATGAACCCTTAAATTTGCTTATTTGATCACAAACTATTGTCTTTCAACCTCTCCCTCAGCTTGGCAACCAAAAACCCCATTTTTATGCCTTCAGCACAACTAAGGATGCCCACAATACATGCATAGACCAGTTGTGTAAAGATTTTATGGAAATGAGAAAGGAGCTAGGTGAATTGGTACTGGCTAATGTATTCTTGTCTCCTCCGCCCATCCTTTTTTTCCATTTGGCAAAAGTAGCTCCCTTGATCTTTTCATTTTTCTAGAATCTTTTGCTCTCAGATATCTTGCGTGTCAAATGGACATTTTTATCTTCAACGTGTACCCTCTGTGGTCAGAATGTTATCATTTTATGTTCTTAGAAACCCTAATCATACTGTGAGCACCCCAAGAATGGCTCATATTTTGATGTCATTATAAATATCATTTCGTAACACTGCCATACACTGGGTCTCCTGCCCTTGAACAAAACTAGACTAAAGGTTAATTCCTGACATGGAAACAGTTAGGCAGAACAGGGAAAGTGCTTTTTTTTTTTTAAATACAGTTTTGTTTTCTCTCTGATGGAGTAATAATCTTCTTGCTGATACTTGAAGAGCAAGACATAGTAGTACAAAGACCAGTATGTATAAGCCACAATTTCATTTCCCTTTAAACTTAATGAGCCTATGTGGGTAGATTCTGTTTTCTTCAATGAAAACATCAAGTTGTAATTGCTAAAATAATTTGTATCCATGAATAAAAAGGGGAAAAAAGATTGTTGATAGATTTTAGCAGGAGTTTCATTTTATTGGGGGCTATGGGGTGGGGAGTTGGAGTTTGAATTAGAGAAGGGCACACTGCATTAACCTTAAAGTAGTACTTTGACTTATATGGTTAAGGATCTTGGCATAGTTACTAAGTTAACATTCATGGAGCCCTTACTGGGAACTAGAAACACTGAAATAAACAGGAGTTGCTAACAAATAAAAAAGGAACACTGGCTCTGGAGTCAGAGGGCCAGGGTTCAAATTCCTCCTCTTACCCTTACTCCCTATGTGATAATGATCAGGTAATTTATCTTCCTTGAGCCTCCATTTTCTCATCTGTAAAATGGTATCAAATGAGAGCATCTTCTCCAACTCATTTTACAGATCAGGAACTGAATGAAACAGGGTTAAGGAACTTGCCCAGGGTCACACAGCTAGTAAATATCTGAGGCCAAACTTGAACTCAGGTTCTCATGACTCCAGGCCTAGCACGCTGTCTCCTATACCACTTAGCTGCCCCAGAATAAAACATTTTTTAATGATAATCTATCATATTTTTAATGGTAAACTATTTTATAAGCTAGAGCTTTGTAAATAAAAAAGAAGTATGATACAGGAAGACTATACTCTCTCAAGAGACTTGATTCTTTGCCTGGCTCTGCTTCTAACTAGGTCTGTAAAGTTTCCCACCTGTAAATGGGAGTGAAAATATCTGCCCTTTTATGGTACAGGTTTGATGATACAAGGGTCAAAAGAAATTTATGTGTCTATATATGTATCTATACACGTAAGCATTTGTATATATCAACATGTAAACATATATTTCATATGTATGAAATGTTTTGCAAAACATAAAGTGCTATAAGAATATTAGACGCCACTATAAAGCTTTCCTTCATGGTATGTTTAATATAGGCCACAGGAAGCTTTAAACGATAAAGTTTGAATGATACTGTTAAATGGTACTGATCCTTGGATGTTCTAGTCCACGGAACAGTGCTTAGCTGTGTTACTCATGAAAACCAGAGCACCAGAACTTCCATGAAAAGAAGATGTGGCCCCTGTGCCAAGGCACAAAATGAGTTCAGGATAAATGCATTGAGAGTCAGATGATGGTCCTAAAAGAAATTTAATTTACTTTGCGTATCCTCTCTGAATTCTTTTCTATTTGTTTGGATAGAAATCTATGACTAAGGAGAATTCTGAGTATGATTACTTCATCCAGTATCTTTTATTGTGGTGATATGAGAAGTGGGGCATAGAAAAGTGGGCATGGAAAGGACACTGATCATTGTAGATCTAGTCAGAATTAAAGGATCAGAAGTAAACTGCAGGCCCATTGATTTTAATAAATAATTTTCAAGATTATAGCAAAAATATTGATTATGGGCTTATTTTTTACTACTGATTTCTCTAGATTTCTAGGGGACCATTATCAGGTTATATAGAATATTTGTGTTTATGTGGTAAATTGACCAAAAATACTCAGTTTAGCCAGATGGCACAGTAACTGGAGTTAGCCTAGATTTCGAAAGACCTGAGTTCAGATCTGTCCTCTTATACTTACTTGTTCTATGATTCTGGGCAATTCACTTAATCTTCCCTCTACAGTTTATTGAACTATAAAATGGGAATCATAATAACCCCTTCCTCCAAGGGATTGTTGTGAGGATCAAATAAGATAGCATTTGCAGAGTGCTTAGTACTATGCCTGATACATAGTAGGCATGTAAGAAATGTATGTTGTATTCCTTCCTATTTTCTTTTCCCTCGTACCATCTCTTTACTTCTTTATTGCAATTATTGCAGTTTTAGAATTTAGTTAATTTTGATTCAGATCCAGATGATTTTTTTCTAAATTGTAATTGTAATCTTTGTTTGGAATGCATAGGTCATAGATCACACTCATTAATTTCCTGTCAACACATTATTGAAAATGTTTTTCAAGGCTATCAAAGTCACACAAATGTGTGGTTTTAAACTTTTAAAAATTCTTCAGGATATAGAAGTTCACACCATTAAGGTTACATTTGCTTGAAATTTGAAATATACTCCATTAAATAGGCTCAAAATTTATCAAAACAAAAGTTTTCTGTCTCTAGTGTTTAGACAATGATGTATGCTCAACAGACATGAATTTCTCATCTAACCCTTTTAAAATATTACACAGCACTTGTATGTAGCCTATGCCAATTTAACTTATCTGGGTCCAGGAGAATGTCAAACACAGTTACCAAGTCTGCTGCTGAGCTTTGGCAGTCATTGGAAATTCAACCACAGTCTTAAAGATAATATAATTTGACAACATCATTTCCACCCTTATGCAGTCCTCTAGAGAAAAATGCATACACCCACACACACAAATAAATACCATACACAAGCCTTTGTTTCCAGTGTTGTTTTTTAAATAGGAAAGGTAGAGTTTTATGTGGTCATGTTCATAAAATCCATTATTTTCCAAGAGTCATTGCAGATAGGAGGTTAAAGGAAGTAGCAGTCAGAGAATTTGCATGTTATCTATTATATACCTCAAATAGATACCAATGACTTTGTTTACATAGGCATTCTTTCCAAACACTGTTAAGAGATAAACATATTTGATCTAGAGAAAGTATTATCATAGTAGACTGGTGTGTATGATATATGTATGATGTATATGTATTTATATATGTGTATACACACATATCTGCCTTTTGTTTATGGTCTCCCTTTCCATCATACATTTAAGTAGAGCAATTACATTTTTAAAAAATCAATTATTGGTGCCTTTTTAACAACATTAGATAAACACAGAATAGACATACACTTAAAACTCTAACATGTAATAGTTTCTGATTATAAATGACTGATTAAAATAGTGAAAATTGATCTTAGGACTGTCAAAGAAACCATTAAGAACAGCTCTTCAAAGCAAAGTATGAGGTACTATTAAGAAACTCAAGATTGAAGTTCATGGTGCCATACCTCGACTTGAGGTCATTAAATAGCCTTTTCCTTTTGCCTTATCACAGACTTCAGCCGTCTCCATTATATTATCTTCTGGATAAACAATATTATCTAGAAGATGAGCAAATATTCAGGGGCATCAAAATAAAAAGATGATGGTAGATTCACTTGTTATTTAGGTGTTGTGAATAACAGTAAAGGCTACCCCGCTTTGGTTAGAAAATAGTGTTAAGAAAGAGTCACACATTTGGTCCCCTGGTGAAATAGTTATCTTCTAAAAGAGCTTTCCTATCTACTCTTAAGTTTTTTTAATCTTGTATATCTGAGGACCATAGAATTCAGAGGCATAAGGAACCTTAGAGATCATCTAATTCACCTCCCTCATTTTATACATGAAGAACTGAAGCCCAAGAGAGGGAACATTGCTTGATTAAGGTGACATAGGAGGTAATGGTATATATAGCTTTAATGTAAACTCAAGTCCTCTACTTCCACATCAATTGGTCTTCCCATTTTTACTGTACTCCATGCTTTCTAGTATTTTCTTTAGTCATTTCTCCTTTCCTTCAAGTGGAACGTAAGTTTCTAGAGGGTAGGGTCGTGTCTTTTTCTTTTCTTTTTGTAGTACTGAATGCATTATGGATATTCACCAAATACACAGTGAGTTATTGATTGAAACTATGTATTACACTATGCCTCTAGCTCTTGAGTAGTTTGCTTCCAAATGCTGTTGGGCTAGCAAACAGGACTACTAGAAAAACAACTCTAAGTGCAAAGCCTATTGATCTAGGGCTATTACCTTCCCTCCCTTTATTCT
Source organism: Notamacropus eugenii (assembly GCF_028372415.1). Classification (NCBI taxonomy): domain Eukaryota; kingdom Metazoa; phylum Chordata; class Mammalia; order Diprotodontia; family Macropodidae; genus Notamacropus; species Notamacropus eugenii. The sequence goes on along the minus strand of NC_092873.1, from coordinate 230,747,867 downwards.
TTTTCCCTGTTGAAAATCCTGATATCAGTAAATGTTATTGAGTCCATTACTACTGGTTAGAGTAAGATGAATTGGACCTCCTCTGAATCTAATAATATGAGAAAATATTTTTATATTATATGGAAGAATTACTTACAGTATTTATGTGAAATTCAGTGTAGTTTGTTTTTTTTTTTTTTTTGCCCCTGTGTGTTGATAGCATTTGGAATGAATTCTGAAGATACAGAAGGGGGAAGAATCTCATAAGAGATGAGTTTGCCTCCAGGCAAGGTCACCCTGTTTTATTTTATGCATATTCATATGCTGGGGTATTTACAATTCATTCTTGTTTTTTTTCTACTCACGTAATCCCAAGTTAACATTGCCCTTTTCTCTCTTTTAGACTTGGCACAGCAAAGAGTAAGAGGAACTTGGGAGGAGGGATCATATTCTTTATGCAGCCTGGTATCAGGATCTGAGTAGGATCAACACCAGAAACCTGAGCACTGTCAGAGATGAAGCCTGAAGTCACAATGTATTGTCATTACTGCAGTCATGTATCATATTTCTCTCTAGAAGATAGAAGTGAAATGGGCCTGCTTGGAAGTTTGTCTTGACTCTTCCAAATATTCATGTAGCGTTACTGTATTTTTAAAGAATTAAAAATCGGGATATTTTGGCATGAAGTAGGTATTTGTCTGGTTTAGCAACATGGTGTTTAATGGAAAGAGGAAGTATGGAAAAAAGGAAAGGGAGGGAAGATATGTAGTGAGAAGAGGAAAATAAGATTTTAATAATACAAGACACCTAATTGGTCCTGCCCTTTAGCAAAACAATGTAGGAATACGTCAGTCTGCCGAAGACACAGTGCCTGTGGCCATGTGATTACCATATCTGAACAGGTCTTCTTTGTGAAAATTTGGTACAAAGTGCCAAGTGGCTTACCAGTAGCAACTGTCACTAAAGCATTAATCCTTACCTTCGGGAAGATGGTTTATGGATTGTCCGTCATATGTTTGCTTTGGAAAGTTTATCATTATAATCAGGTCATAATAATAATTTGAAAAAAGCACCAGTTAGGTGGGAAATGAGCTGTTAAGTATTTCTCTTTGTTTTTTGTTTTAAACAATGCACCGTTAGTGAAAATGGATTTATGAATATTATAGAATGAGGAGATAAAGTTATAAAAACTGGGCATTTTGCTAGTATTCTTTAGGGAACTTAATTTTTTAAATTAAATTGTAGAGTATTTATGTAAATGCAGATAAGTGGTTCATAAGGGCATTTGCTTTATTTGACATTATTTTTATGTCTTTTTGACCATTAAATTAGAAAATCATATCATTTGTTATATTCCATTTTTAACTTCAGAACTTGGTGAATAGTTATCTTTACTTATTTCTCCTTGAATTGTATTATTTTAGATTTAATTTAAAAATAGATGTAAAGTAACTTTGGACTTGACTCAGGATAGTCCTCATTCATTGTGGTATAAATTTGAGTGAATTAATACTATGTGTATTATTGAGAAGGAAAGGAAAGCACCTGGGCAGAAACAAAGATAATTAAGACATGCTCCCTGTCTTCCAGAACCTTTAACTGTCATGTGGCATGGTGGAGAGTTAAGACATAAAGTTCCTATGTACTTATATATAGAGGTACCTAAAATAACCAAGATACGAGACAGAATACAAATGCTCTAAGAGACATATAACCGAAATCCAATGGACATTCAGAAGAAGGAAAGTGAAAGATAAGAAGTGTGTCCATGGGGTATCATCCCCTTTTATAGATGAAGAAGTAAGTTGGTGAAGTAACTTGCCCATAGTCACAAAATTAGAGACAGAATACACACTTGGGTGGCCTGACTCCAAACCAAACACTTTCTGCTGTATCATAATGCCCCCACCCCCACCCCCATCACCACAAATCTACATTTAGGAGATGATATTTAATCTGGGCCTTGAAGTGTGAGTAGAATTTTATTTTTACCATTCTAGCCAAGGGAGGATTGGCTTCAAAAATGATGTTGGTCTCAATTAACCAGAAGATATAACTAATTGAGATTAATTAATTCCTTGATATAATTAATGTAATGTAAAAATTAATAATTCTTTAAATTTACCAGTTAATTAAGGTTTTATTATACTAAATTCATTGATAATACATTTTGAATACTTAAGTTTTGAATGAATTTTGAAATATTTAACTATGAATAATTAAAAAGATGAGATTGTTTTTTGTTGTTATTTCAGGTGCCACATTTTGGATATAAGCAGTCACACCTTCATATGTACCTTCACCAAACACACACACACACACACACACACACACACACACACACACAGTTTCAACTGAGTTGGCATAATTTTTATTTACACCCAAATCAAAGTAACCAAGGGTAATACCAAGATGACAACAAAACCCCTCATTGAGAAAGCTCTGAGTTCAAGTACAGCCTTTGACACATACTGGCAGATCATAGTGCCCCAGGCAATTTGTCCAAAACTTTGTTTCAGAAAAGTTGCAGATGTTCATTGATAGATGGGAGTTTTCTGACTAGGAGTTCTTTATATTAATGAATCACAGATGTAGACTTGAGCTACAGTAATAAGGGTGTAGGGCTCAGATGTCCTACTGCTTCTTTTTCATAGCCCCTGAAAAGATACTGGTTTTGTGCTTGTTATTGAATAGATCCAGTCTGACAGTAATCAGTCTTTCTACGTGAGACCTTTCCAGATACCTCCAATAGTAGTGCCTGATCCCTCAGATTTTCTTTTTTTTTTTTTTTAACTTGACATATGCAGTGACATCTTCTGATAGGATTGAGGACTAGATTAACTAGGGAAGGGTAACCATTCTGCCTCAATGGCACAAGAATGTACTGAAAGACCTGGTACTGAGGAAGGAACCCTGGTTCAGTGACTCTCGGGATGACTTGACCTGGAATAGGTCTGTTCTCGGCAATGCTTCTGGCAGTGCTAGCAGTAGATGGTGAACTTTCCTTAGTGTCTTACAATATCGATCATGCAGTGCTGGTCAGTAACTTCCCCAGTACCACTAGTTCAGGCTGAGTAGGTTGAACCTACGTTTGAATCCACAGGGTCTTGGTCTCTTATAAGATAGCTCTGCCCTGAAGTGAGAGTCTTTTTGTAATTTTCATTATTATCACAGAAGTATAAGATTACAGAGGTATTATTGCATATATTTAAGTGTACTTTGCTCATAGTAGGTTCTTAATAAATGTTTATTGATTGATATTATTTTCCCCTTATACAATATAACCTTTTTAATGGCAAGGACTCTTTCATTTATATCTGTTTCCCCAGTGCCTAGAATGAGTGCTTGGCACATAGTTGGTGCTTAAAAAATGCTCAGTGATTGATTTCTCTGGTGAAGGGAAAAGTTCATAGAATTTGCAAAAGCCAATAAATCCACTAAAACTGGAACCTGAAGCACCTGGTGTTTTGGAAGTTAGATTTTGAAGTTCTTGAAAAGGTGGATCATGGCAAGGGGAAGATGACAAGAATTAGCCAGAGGAAAAGATGGGGAGAAGATACTTTCACAATTCCCTTAATACCTAATCCAGGTAGGTTAATCTGTGAGTAGACCTACCTGAGGGTGATGCTCAAGGCCTGTGTGATAACACTGGTTTCCCTGAGTTATATAGATCCGTTCTCCTTTTCCTTGTTGCTGGTAGAGTTACTAATAGTTGGGCTGGCAGAATTCTGAAGAGACTAATTATGTCTTTCTCAGACAAGACGGCAAAGTTTATCTTTGGTTAAGTGACATGTCAATGGTCACTCAGCAACTATTTATCAGAAATGGAATTTGAGCCTCTTTTGTCGACCCTGAGACTGGTGCTTCATTTTTTTTGCATGAAAATTTTCAAAGAATTTAATAGGAATATTAATTTCCTTATACTATTTTGTGCTTTAGACATTTTTTTTCTGTAAGTTAGGTTTAACAAATCTTAATCTATAAAATGAGGGGAGAGGACTCAGTGATCCCTAAGGTACTTTCCTTTTCTAGCATTTTGTGATTTTCCCCTGTATCCTGTTATCAAATCCCTCTTCTGAATTTTCTATGGTCTTCATGATTTCAGCTATATGTTTTCAAGTGAAATACTGTTTGGTTTTTTTTTTCCCCAGGAATGTTGCTTAGGGTTCAAGTGTACTTAGGGTTCTTATCTACTAGTCTGCACTATTCCTGATGTGTTGCACATTTTTTTAACCTCAACCCAGAATGAATAATGGGAGGTGCTTACATGTGTCTGAGAGGAATGCACAATGAAACATTAACCTCATGTAGAAGTCAGCCAACAGAGTAATAACATTAAGGAAAACCATAACTTCCCTGCTAAAATAATTTAAAATCATAGAGAATTGAAATAACAAAGAACACTTCCAGCAATGCACATTTTTAAACAATTGCAGAGAAATAAGGAAAAATACATAATTTAGTATGGCCTCGTTTAAGTTAGTTTTTATAAGGTATACGTATCCAAAAACTATTATGTAATGCCAAGGAATTTTTTTTAAATCACGAGGAAATTGTGGTGCATAAAATTTTCTTAATTCTTGAAATTTAAGTTGTTGTAAGTAGAAGATACTTCACTACTTGAAGAATTTTTAAAATTTTCATCTATGTTGGTATTCCCTCTGCTAGTGCAAATAATAGTCACTCCACGTTTCAATAGAAAAATCTTCGTGAATTTTTGTTGCCAAAATAAGTCATCTCCTTTTGACTAGCCTTCTGGTGACGAACTTTTGTAAGTTTAGTGAGTCTGCTCTAGCCCAAAGACCAGACTTATTCAGTATCCTGTATCGCCAGACTCAGGGATGTACTGAGAAACGTTTAGCCACTAAGTATCTGAAAAAGAAAGTATACAAAATACACTTTTAATTTTAATCTGTGTATTAACATTTTCTCCATCACTCTCAAGTCTAGACAATCAACAAAACAATAAATCCAAGTCCTGATTTGTAGCATTTGCTACAAATTTCTGAGACGTAAATGCTTGCACTGAAAATTTAAGTCATTTTTTCTGGAACTGGTTTGACCTTGCTCCAGGACACCCCTGCATCCAGGTCCACCCATACTTGAAACTTTTCTAGCTTTGTGGTCAGTTGTTTGGTCAATCAGCACTGTACTAAGCACTTAGAATTCAGAGACAGGCAAAAATTCCAGCGCTAGCTATTAAGAAACTTGGTAAAATATGAAAAACAACGATGTATAAATGATAAGTACAGGACAAAATGCCAATAATCTGTAGAGGGAAGGCAAGTAGCATTAAGGAGGACTCAGGAGAACCTTTCTCATAGAAGGTAAAATTTTAGGGGGACTTGAAGGAAGTCAGGAAAATATAGGCATGGGGAACAAGTAAGGAAAACACCCAGAATCTGAAGGAAAGTCTTGGGTGAGAACCAGGAAGGAGACCACTTTGTAGTACCTGCCAGACCTTGCGCTATGCTAGCAAGAATGTAGCATCACCATGCCATCATGAGTCATTAGTAGAGGAATTAGGACATCTGAAAACAACACAAAGCTGTCTATTTTGTAATCCTACATTTTGGTTGGATGATGGATTTTGGGGGGGTAAAGTTGTCAGCATGTTTTTAACTCTTTCCTATAAAACAATGCTAGATAATTTTAATCTCATAATTTGGTATTTAATTTAAGTAATTTAGGAAACTTGTCTAATGCTTGATAACACTTTGTCTTGATTTATTGATGGAGTTAACCATGGTTCACTGCATGACGATTACTTATAAAGACTAACCATCTGAATGCCAATATGAAGAAATAAAAGGTGTTTTCTCTTTGTTCCACTCCATTGTTAGTTCAAATGGTATTTTAAGTGAGCTGTTGTTTTCTGTGAAACATTAGCACATGTGCTGCCATTTTGCACACCCATAGGCTATTTACGGAAAAAGTTTTCTTTTCTCATGAGTGGAAAAAGTGAAGCTCATTAGTACAGAAAATATTTTGCTCAGAGATGATTATCTCCATGTCTTTATTTTTATATGCCACCTAAAGAAGGTAATAATGAATTTTAGAATCTGTTTGATATCCATTCCATTTTGCAAAATGGCTGCAATCCACATCAAGCTGAGGATTTTTATAATAGTCCTTTTTTACTTAAGAAATCTTTATCACCCTAGGGTTAAGCACTGAACCTATGTAGTGGATTCAAGGAGGAGGAAACTCTTTACCATTGTAAAATGGCCCCTTTCCTTTAACTTAAAGTCTTAGAAAGTTGTCTGGAGGACAGAGAACTAAACTGACTTGCAAACAGCCAGTACATACCAAAGGCAGGGACTGAACTCATGTCTTCCTGGCTCTGAGGCCAGCTTTCTGCTGTGCTAAGATGCCTCACTCTGTCATAATGCTTTAACAGCAGAAATGTACCTACAAAGAAGTTGCGACCTTTAAAAATAATTTTATTTTATTCTGAACTTAGGAAATAAAATAAGCATTTCCATATCTCAGTACAAGAAAAAGCAAAGATGATTGAACATGAAACTGAAAATCTATTTACCATTCTTTTAAAATATATATAATAAAGTTATCATGTAGCTTTACTTTCCCTTTTTTCTTCCATCCCTCCCAGAGATGACTAGCATTAAACACAAATATGTATATGTAGGTATATATGTAAATATGTAATATGTAAAATCATTCTATATACTTCTCCTTATCAGTTCTTTCTCTGGATACAGATAGTGTCTTCATTCATAGGTCCTTTACATTTAATTTGGTTATTTATAATAGAATGACTTTTAGTCACTCAAAGTTGTTCTTAAAACAACTGTATACAATGTTCTCTTGGTTCTGTTAATTTTGCTTTTCCTTATGTTGTGTAAGCCTATCCATGTTTTTCTAAGATCATCGAATTCATCATCTTATAGCATAGTAGTATTCCATCACAGTAATATACCACAACATGTTCAACCATTCCCCAATTGACTGGCATCTCCACAATTTCTAGTTCTTTGCCACCACAAAGAGAGCTGTATTCATATTTGAGAACATATAGGTTCTTTTCCTTTCCCCCTAAATATCTTTGGAAACAGACCTAGTAGTGATATTGCTGGATCAAAGACTAATAGAAGTTGTGACTTATTTAGAAACTGAAACTCCATGGTAGGAGAAGATTCCTATAAATTGGTATCTCAGGGATATGTTTGAAAGTTAATATAATATTGTGAAAAAAAATTGGACATGGAATTTGAATTGAATTAGGTTGCTAAGAAGATGTGTATATGCATAGATACATATACACACATATATATAAATATACATAGATGCATATACATATATACACAGATATACATAGATGTGATCCTAGCTAATTATAGAGCTTACATTTTTCATTTTTATTGAAGTTATATTGATGTATTTTGTATTTTCATTGCAGTTACAGATCACTCCCATTCTGTGAGAAGTCTCTTGTAATAGCATATCAGTTAAATAAAACAAACCATATAATGATCTCATCTGAAAGTGCATTTAAAAAATATTAGCAAAATCTATTTTTTCTGTCTCCTATCTCCCACTCCATTGAAAAAAGACAAAAGAAAAACAAATTCCTTATGACAAATATAGTCAAGCAAAGCAAATTCCTTCATTGATTGTATACAAAAATACATTTGTCTAATTCTGCACCTTAAATCTATCACCTCTCTGTCAGAATGTGGAGAGTATGTTTCATTGTTGGTCTTCTACATAGGTGTTTTTTAAGACACCTCTGTCTTCAGTGTCTTGCAGCCTTGACTTCTCTGGTCTTGTGATTATAGGAAGACATTAGTTTTGTGATTATAGGAAGAGAAGAGCTTGTCAGGTGTCGTTTTGAAGCTCTGCAAATGGTTGCTTTAAGGCATGAAGAACAAAGCTGATTTGTTTTTCAAAGACAAGTATTCTCTTAATAATTTGCCCTTTGCAGCAGCAGCACCTTATCTGACTACCCACGTTCATCTGGCTGCTGACGCTGTACATGCTTCATTTGCACAAGCTATTTTTACACCTTTTGTGTCTTTTGAGGAACCAAGTGGGCATGCTAGCATGTAATGATTCACATCTCAAAGTGAACAGGGTGTCCTGAGATGTTGCTACAGTGATGTGCAAAAGAGAAAAAAAAAATTTTAGAGCAAACTAATTAATTCTTGCAGGCATTTTTAATGTTCAGATGAAGTAGCATTGATAGCATGGTCTCATTATCATGTATTCTCTGCTTTGGGTTGGCAGCATGTCCTTATGGTTTGCATTAATAACTTATCTGAACCAGTTGACAATGTTGTAAATAGCTAATAAATCAACCTGTTTGTGGTAGATTTGTTTGTTTGTTTTTTAGTCCCTTAAAACTTAGAGAAAAGTGGACTTAAGAAGATTGATTGATGGTTGTGTTTTAAATGAGCTTTTAATTGAATTCTTTGGATCATATTTGAATGAAAGATTGCGTTAATTCAGTGTTAGGTCCTTGATCCATTTTTTCAAAGGTGTTATATTACTACCTCATCCTAATTAGTGTTTCTCCTTTAGAAACTACTTCTAGCCCTAAATAGTAACTTAGACTGGAAAGAGTCAGCAGAACTTGCAATAAGGTGGATCCTTCTGAGACCTCATCTAGAAAGCATTAGAATTCTAAACATGAAAGGGCCTCATTAAAAACTGATCCTTTCCATAAAGATTTTCCTTTTTATAAACTACTAGAATGATATCATAAGCTCCAGATTTAGGTGATAGAATTAATTTCCTATTTGCTAGCACTGGTTCTCTCTCTAATTTCCAGGAATCACAAGTATGTGCCCATAAAGTTTAAGTTAGGTCAGAAGAAGAAAGTTGTTTTTTTTTTTTTAATTGGGGCTCCTAGAGAGATGGAGTTATCATGTAAAACAGCAGCTCCTCGCTGGGAGAGAGGGCAGGGAGGGGCAGGAATCAAGTCAGTTATAAGTTCTGTATCTTAATTCCTAGTGCAATCTTTTGCATACGGTAGGTATTTAATAAATGTCTATCGACTTGATCCTCTAGGCTAAATCTGCTTGTGCATTGAGGAATAATATTAGTCTTAATTAATTCACACCAGTGGCACTTTACCATCTATTCAAGTCTCATTTACTTTTTAATGTTCCATACTTTTTGCAGGAATTCCTCTGGGTAAAGTTTTACTTTGCCAAAGGCAGAAAGGTATCGTTCTATTGTTAATATAAAAGTAGAAGGTTAATAACTGAGAAATATAATTTTACTCTACTTTTTTGAAATTTAATTTGATATGGAACTCTTTTTCCACTGTGAATGCAACCCAGTTTTGAAGAGAACCTGAAACATTTTTCATGCTTCTGCTTTTGTGGAGAGAGATATTGACTACACTTTGGTAGAGAAAATGCTGAATGCAATGCCACATTCCCACTTAAAACTCTTAACAGAATTGGTTCCACACACTTTTGGAGGAGATATACATAGTTCCAGATCTTGGTGGAAACATACATATGGTTCCAGAGAGTCTTTGGGAGAGTGAACCAAAGAAAGATTAGCAACTGATCAATATTCTCTCTGCCAATCTGGGGTCACATTTCTTCATAGATGCAGCATTACAAAACACTCCAGGCATGGTTAGAATTCCTGTTCCATATACAAATGACATTGCAGCCAAGCCTGGGAGGAAATCACATGTTCACTGCTTTGGGAAAAATAACTGAACAGCATTTTTATGAATGACTAATTTTAGGTGCAGAAAGTGAATTTTGATAGCCTTCATTTAGTGGTTAGCAGCAGCATCCTGGAATGAATTGGACTTAAAGTTGGAAAACTTGGATTTGTGTCCAGGCTTTGTTACTTTCTAGATGTGTGACTATAAAGTTATTTCTACCACAAGAGATGTTCAAATAAATCTCTGAGACCTCTTTTAGATCTAGGTTTCATCATGATTCTTGTTGATGATATGAAATGAGGAATAAATTCTGTTAGGAAAAAATATTTTTGACCTCTGTATACAATAAAGTCATATTTAAGAATCTAACTTGAAATTTCTGATAAAACATTAGCAAGAGTATTCAAAATAGAAAAAGAATGTGTTTCATTCCAAGTAAGTCATAAGTGCTTCTCACAAATATGCAAATAATTTGTAGTAGTGTTCATTTTGTTACTAATACCAACCAATCAGATTTTTTAATGCCGATAAATTAGCTAGCTCTTTTCAAATTATCTTCCTCTAGAAATATCTCAATTTTCCAATGTAATTATTAGTGGTGTAAAGTACTCTTCTGATGCTGGGGGTATATGTTCATTTCAAGGAGGACTATAGTTGGTAAGGGAAATTTTACCCAAAAAATTAGTAATTTATGATGAATTTGGCTCTTAGGTAGTTCGGTTTTGTTTGTCTGGGTTTTTTTTTTTGCCCATCTTGTGGGCATAAGTGTATTGAGTGGCACTGAGAAACTTTTTTTTGCTAAATTTTCCCTCTGTAGTTCAAATATGTACACCCTAAGTGGTAATGAGGCAGGAAATAGTTATATATTTTGAGTGGATAATCCTAGGGTAAAGGTCACTATTAAAGTAATATTGCTCCCAGATTTCTGTGTTTCCTTAAAATATCTTAACTGGATTGTGACATTTTGCAGATATAGGAAACTATGCCTCCCAGAATTTAATTCATTTAATTCAAGCAAGATTCATAACTCTTTACAACCAACATCTATTAAAGAAAACTACAGGGCCATTTCAGTTGCCTGTCATTTTTTATTGTTTAACTTATGAAGACAAAAGAATACAGTTTGGCTCTAACAGTCATCTTAAACCATTATTACATAGGGTTGTTACCATTTCATGCTCACTTGAATATTTCCCACCATTCAGTTTCCTGGGGTTTTGTGTGTGTGTCTGTGTGTGTGTGTGTGTGTGTGTGTGTGTGTGTGTGTGTGTGTGTGTGTGTGTGTCTCCGTGTCTGTGTCTGTGTGTGTGTGTATGAAAAATTTTTTTCTCTTTGAGATGCTTTTTCTAAAAAATTTCTAGGCTTGTGAAAGTTCCCAGATGGACAGCAGCTTGAATTAACACAATCTTTCATTCAAATCTAATCCAAAGAAATCAATTAAAAGCAAGTCCTACTGCTTATTCAGAATACTTTCATCAACCATCTTCTTATGGCCACTTTTCTTTGAGTCTAAATACCTTCATTAGCAGAAAATAACCATACTTCCCTGTTGAAACCAGTTCCCATTCAGGAGAGAGCCATCATAAGGTTGATATGCCAAAGGGATTTCATCACATTCTTTACTGGGCCTTGCTGCAGAAAGTATTTAACTGGATTGCCAAATAATGGCAATTTGATGTGAGACCAAGGAATAGGGCAAGTCATGTTTTTAGGTAATAACCACTTTTTCCACTTTGACTCTTGGAGAGTCTATATCACTTTCTAACTTAATGAATGCTTGTCATGACAGAAAGAAAATATTTTCAACTCCTTGGATATGAAGATAATGTAAATAGAAGCAAAAGGTATAATATCTTGTCACACTCACTCCTAGAACAGTTGCAGTAGGCATGAAAATAGCCACTTTTTCCTAAAATTTCCCCATGGAAATGGTTGTACGGGAAAACAGTTCCCTGGTGTTCTCCAGAACGATATTTAGTTTGCTTACAGTAAAGCATTTTTCTCTTTTCATATCTCTTAAATAAATTAGGGAAATTTAAAAAATTTCAAATGTGATCAAAAGTTTCTTTATTTTCTGTTAATGACAGTGTCAAAATTAATTCATTTTTATTTCTCTCCAAAAAAAGATATTTCCATGAATTAAATTGATATCCTCCACTACCTACTCAGATGTCTCATCATGCACAGTGTGGTGATGCTCGAGTTCTTGAAGATTACCCTAAAATAATACAAGCACTGGGAGGTCCTACTAAGTTATATAGTCTTTGAATATGGCCTAACAGACTGTGTTTGTCATTTTGAGCCTTTCTCCTCCCCTAGCCAAGAAAATTTGGCAAGAAGACTCTTCTCCAATGAGAGATGAATTCTTTGCAGTGCAACAACCTCTGAAGATCATTTACTAGGGCAATTGAAAGCTACACTGATGGAGAGAATGCTTTAATACTCAACCATTGTTATTAAAGGTTCTTGAAGTTATGAAGTAAAGTTTTCATCTCTTGTCATTTTTTGTATGAAAATTTCTCTTGTATTTTGTTTACCCCCCAAATATTAATTATGAAACACATAAACAGTACTTTTATAATTTCATATTCATTTACAAGACATGGAAAGTGATCTAAATCTAATTAAATGAGTCCAAGCATAGGACTATGATTGATATAGGCCCTTGAAAGAATAGAAAGAAATAACAAAATTAGCCCCAAATTTTTAGAGAATGGTGTAATTGGTGGTCTTTGAGCTCTTAATGGAGCCATTAATCAAATGAATTAGTATTTGTAAAGCACCTAGCTTTATGTTTGGCACATAGTAGGTATTTAATAAATTCTCTTTCCCCTCTGATTTTAGGAAAAAAAATTAATTGCATTGCTGTGAGTTGAATATAAAATTATCATTATTTCATATGACTATAATTAGGTGGTTTGGAATTTCATATAAATTACTTTTATTCTCTTAATCCATTGCCCTCACCAAGATGACATTACATTTTTATTTATTTCTTTGTTGGCACCTGTATTTCAAATTCAGGTAGAATATCAATGAACAATATGTGTAGGTCTCGTTTTAGTGATTTTGTTACGATACATACTGAAAATATTCTGGAGGATTCTTCTTCCACAAAATTGGATTTTCATCTTCAACTTCCATATGTCAGGTGGTACCAATATTTTCTGTGTCTGTATGATGACCAGATTTTCACAGAATTTTGAATTTGGAAGGGTCTAGGAGTCATTTTTGCTTGTTTCTATTCAATAAACATTTATCAAGTACCTACTATGTGTAAGTCATTGTACCAAGTGCTAAGGATAAAAAAAATGTACCAAGACATCAAGGAGCTTATGTTCTATTGTTTGGTAAGGCTTTGACGAAACATCTGATGATTGATTGATGTGTAGAAAGGACTAGTTTTGGTATTGTAAAAACACAAATTCAGTTCCACAATGAGTGATATACTCCTGGGGAGTAATGAGAAAGACTGAAAAAATTAGAGTGCAAAAAGGAATCAGATCTTAAAGTTTTTGCATCTGGTTGAAATTCTTGTGTTTCTTATTCAGCTACTTTTTGAATTCATTGTGTTCTGCTGCCTTAGTTGGAAGTCTCCTACTTAGAGATGATGTACTTTTCACTGCGAAGATTGGGCATCTTGTAAGTTTCTCTCAGAGAATTTCCATGACCTGTAGTATCTCTCTTTTACTCTCTCAGCAGTTTTTATCATCATAGCAGATTTTTATTTTTGGTAAAGGATAACATATAAATGAAGGACATCAGACTATTTTCTGAGTAAGATCTTTTGGTCTGGCAATGTGAATTATTCTGTAGCAGCATCTTCATTGTACCTTATTACAATTCTTAGGGCAACTATTAGTTTATTTGAATAGTAGCTCAAGGAGCAGTCTTAATAGTCTAAATCTAAAAACTATACTGACTTTTAAGTCATTCTTAGAAATATTTTCTATATGAGGTTTACATCTTTGGTTATAGAAATTGAGTTATATTTCTTAAGTAACTTTATGATACTTTGAGTGGTTAGAGTTCTGTATCTGTCAGCATTGTCCATCTTTACAAATTTAATTTTCAAGTGAAGTTATTATACATTGCTGCCACGAATAACTTGGACAGTATTTCCTAATTGTATTTATTTTTGTTCCTAGGAAGCAACAAGACAATCATGTACATTGCACCTCTAAAATATGCAGGTAAGAATTTTAATTATTTAAAAATTAATCTTTGTTCCAACTGTAGTTTCTTATAATACCTATAACCCTGCAAGCCTATGATAAATTTCCTCAGATTCCCTTTTATTTTGTTCCAGGAAAAGTAGACTCCCTCCTTTCAAAAAAGCATTTTAAAATTCTTCTATTGTATATTGAGTTTGCTTGTATGTATGTGTGTATATACATACAGTCTGTGTGTGTATATGCCTGTATGTCAGTTAATCAATCAGAAAAGCATTTATTCAGCAACTGTAATGTGTTAGTTTGGGTGATGGTAATAAATTGGAAAAGAAACAGTTCTTGCTCTCCAGAAGCTTATATTTTACTTGAGGAGAATGCAGTGTATTCATAGAAAATTAAATTCAGGTTATATACAAATAATTAAAAAGGGATTTGTGTTGGGGAAACTGGCAATATGGTCAGTTAGGAAGGAAAATAGCAGTTCTAAGTCAGAGACTTAGGAAAGGTAGTGGGCAACCGTTATAGATTAATGGAGGTGGTAGATGCAGTGTTGTACTGGGAACAAGCAGAAGACTTTAGCTTGGCCATAAATGGGAGAAAAGAGTACTCAGCCTTGAAAGGCTGTAGCAACATTGCAAAGGACTTCAAATACCAAACAGAGGGTTTTGTATTTAATCTGAGAGGCAACCTGTACTTTGGGAATGTCAGTTTGTCAGTTGTGTGGATTGGAGAGAAACAGATTCAAGGTAATAAGACTAATTAGGAGGCTAGATGATGAGGGTCTGAACTGGGATTATTGTGGTGTGAGTAGAGAAAAAGGAATTGATTGTGAAAGAATTTGAGAAAGTAGAATAAAAATTAATAAATTAATAAATGTTTATTGACTAACTAACTGGGTATAGAGAGAATGAAAAGGTGACTTTAAGGTTGCAGACCTGGAAAGCTAGAAGAATGGTGTCATCCTTGGCCAAAATGGGGAAGCTATGGGTAGGGGCTATTTTGGGTGAAAGACAGTGAGTTTTGTTTTGAACGTAATGAATTTGAATATCCCAGGAGTGAATAGCTAGCAGCTAATTGAAAATATAAAGATCAGAGCTCAGGCAAGAAATCAAGGCTAGACACATAGATATGAGTCATGTGCATAGAAGTGACAATTATACTCACAGGAGCTGTTGAGATTACCTAGAGAATATTATCAATATCATTTATTATTGTTAATAATTATTATTATTAATGTAAAATAGTTGGAGATTAAAGACATTTGAGAAAAGATTAACTTAAAAAAAAAAGCAACAGATGACTAAGATAAATTGACTTTTTTCCCATTATAGTCCCTTCCTTTTCTCTTTCAGAGAGGGAGATCCCTTACTGAACAACTCCCTATGTCAGTAATCCAGTCCCTATCAAAAATATATTGTTTATGTTCCGATCTGATTTAAAATTAGAAACCTAGCTTATAATCTGTATCAAAACTGATCATTTGGAAATTGCTTTATCTTTTTAGATAGTTGCTTATCATGCCAATGCCTTTGTTTTTTCGTCTTTCTTTAGGTCATTGCATCTTAGTGAGAATAGCAACTGAAACTTCACTCTAACTGAGCTACAAGAATCCTGCTGGACTAATTCTTCACCTCGGTATTTCATCACAGCAGAAAATACTCCAACTCCATGAGAACACTTTGTAGATTCCCACAGCTTTCTGATGGAACTTCTTTCAATGCAAAGGACTGTCTTATTGCATGATTCCAGAGACATTGCCATCTAATGCCTATAGATTACTGTGTAGAAGGCTCCAAGGAGAAAGAGACACCAGTAAATTTTCAGAGTCCCTGGAAAAATGGGAGCAACAAAGATTTAAAAAGCACAGCTTTGGACACACTCCATGTGTGTGCACAGCTTTCAAGTGAACTAGCACTTAAGACCGTGTGTAACAAAATGGACTCTGGGGACACAGCTATAGGGCAAAAAGTTACCTCGAGGTCTGGAGAAGCTGCTAAAGTACCGAGTAGATGGAGACAAGAACCATCAGCTGTTATTAAGATGAGCACTTTTGGCAATCCAGAAGGACAGAGGCAACCACAAATAGATCCTGAACAAATCGGAAACACAGCATCAGCACAACTTTTTGGTTCTGGGAAACTGGCATCATCTCCTGAAACTGTTCATCAGGCTATAGAGAAGCCGTATCCGCCACACCGCCCAAGTCCTTACGCATGCCAACATTCACTTTCTTTTCCTCAACATTCATTGCCACAGGGGTTCATGCACAGTGGTACCAAGCAGCATCAGAGCCTAGAAGGCCATCATCCATGGCAGTTTCCTGGCCACATGCAGTCCATCTCCTCTGAGGACTTATTTCCTTTTCCTATCCATGGCCACAGTGGAGGCTTTGCCAGAAAAAAGATTCCCAGCCTGAACCCTGCTTATAGCCAATACGCACAGAAAAGTTTAGAACAATCAGATGATGCTCACAAGAAGGAGCACAAACCCAAAAAACCTGGCAAGTACATTTGCCCCTACTGTAGCAGGGCTTGTGCCAAACCAAGTGTATTGAAAAAACACATTAGGTCCCACACTGGTGAACGGCCGTACCCTTGTGTACCTTGTGGTTTCTCTTTTAAGACAAAAAGCAATTTATACAAGCACAGGAAATCACATGCCCATGCAATTAAGGCAGGACTCGTCCCTTTCACAGAGTCAGCCGTATCTAAATTGGACCTAGAGGCCAGTTTTATTGATGTGGAAGCAGAAATACATTCTGATGGTGAGCAGAGCACAGATACCGATGAGGAAAGCTCCTTATTTGTGGACCGGCCTGGCAACCTGAGTCCGGGACCATCCATCCCATTGGATATTGCTAGTAGAAGTGGCTATCATGGGTCTTTGGAAGAACCCTTAGGAGGTCCAATGAAGGTGCCCATTTTGATAATTCCCAAAAGTGGGATTCCATTAGGTAGTGAAAGCTCCCAGTATGTTGGCTCTGATGCACTACCGACTCCATCCTTAAGTACTAAAGTGGATGACTCTCATACTGTTAAGCAGAAACTTGCACTAAGACTTTCTGAGAAGAAAGGACAAGATTCTGAGCCATCTCTAAACCTCCTGAGCCCCCATAGCAAAGGAAGCACTGATTCTGGTTACTTCTCCCGCTCAGAAAGTGCAGAACAGCAGATAAGCCCCCCAAACACAAATGCCAAGTCTTACGAAGAAATCATCTTTGGAAAGTACTGTCGGATAAGTCCGAGAAATGCACTTAGTGTCACAACATCGGGTCAGGAGCGCACCATGATGGGTAGAAAGAGTATAATGGAACCATTACCTCATGTAAACACAAGGTTAGATATCACGATGGTTGAAGATCCCACTTCACAGGTGATCCCAAGTAAGGGAGATATAATGGAACCTAGTCAACCAAGTCCTCTGAAATCCACCAAATTCAACACTGAGTCCCGACAATCCCAAACTATTCCAGGATCTCTCAAAAATGAAGGAAAATTTTATCAAACAAGTCATCAAGGTAGCTCCCCCATTCTCTTAGAAGCACCTGTAGATTCTTCGCCACTTATTAGAAGCAACTCTATGCCAACTTCTTCAGCAACTAATTTAAGTATTCCTCCATCTTTGAGAGGGAGCCACTCATTTGATGAAAGAATGACTGGTTCAGATGATGTATTTTATCCAGAGACTGTGGGAATAACCCCACATCGCATGTTAAGAAGACAAGCCGCATTTGAGTTGCCCTCAGTACAGGAGGGGCACATAGACACAGAACACCATGGGAGAATATCAAAAACCATCAGTGTTGCTTCTAATAGAATGATTGGTGAAATGGGCTCATCCCTAAAGGAAAAGAAACTGATGGCTGGTGATAGGATTGGTTATGACTATGATGTCTGTCGGAAGTCCTATAGGAAATGGGATGAATTAGAAGCAACCAAGCAGAGCTTCAGAGACATCTCATGCTTAAGTGGCTTAAAACATGGAGGGGAATATTTTATAGATCCATCATTGTCATCGCAGGTAGTACCAAACATATTTGGAGTCACGTGTGAAACCAGAAAACGCAGGAAAGAAAAGAGTGTGGGAGATGAAGAGGATACCCCAATGATTTGTGGCAGCATTCCAGGCACTCCATTGGGCATGATGTCTTCAGATTATGATCCCAAATTGCAAATGCAGGAAGGGATGAGAGGTGGATTCACTCTTTCTGGTCATGATAACCCTTCTCTTGGTCACTCTGAACGTTTTGAACCATGTAGGCCCCAGCTGCAGTCTGGAACCTCATCAGAAGAATCACCCTTAGCCACAGACTCTGAAAAGATGACAGACTCAGCAAATAGGAAACCTCCCGGAAATGTGATTTCTGTAATTCAGCACACAAACTCATTGAGCAGACCAAATTCATTTGAAAGGACTGAATCTACAGACCTTGTGGCTAGCCAGCAGGATAAAGCCTGTTCACCTTCTGAGACCTGTGAGAGTGAGATTTCAGAAGCCCCTGTGAGCCCAGAGTGTGTGCAGCAGGGGGATAGCACTGAAACAAGGGGGAAACCACCCTCATCCCAGCATCAGCATCAGCAGTCCTATCACATGCAGCCCAGGTTGGTTCGCCAGCACAACATCCAGGTCCCTGAGATCCGGGTTACTGAAGAGCCTGATAAACCAGAGAAGGAGAAAGAGGTACAGAGTAAGGAGCCAGAGAAACCTGCTGAAGAGTTCCAGTGGCCCCAGAGAAGTGAAACTCTTTCACAGCTCCCTGCTGAAAAACTACCACCAAAAAAGAAACGTTTACGTCTTGCAGACATGGAGCACTCTTCTGGAGAATCTAGCTTTGAATCCACAGGAACAAGCCTCTCTCGTAGCCCTAGCCAAGAAAGCAACTTGTCCCATAGTTCCAGCTTTTCAATGTCTTTTGAAAGAGAAGAGTCCCTTAAGCTTGTGGCACCTCCCAAACAGGATGATTTTGGGAAGCAGTCAGAGTTTTTGACTGTCCCAGCTGGCTCATACTCACTGTCTGTTCCTGGACATCACCACCAGAAGGAGATGAGGCGCTGCTCATCAGAACAAATGCCTTGTCCTCACCCGACTGAAGTTCCGGAGATCCGGAGTAAATCTTTTGATTATGGGAATCTGTCTCATGCTGCTGTGGCAGGTGCGACCCCTGCCACATTGTCCCCATCCCGAGAGAGGAAGAAATGCTTCCTGGTGCGACAGGCTTCCTTCAGTGGCTTCCCAGAAATCACTCCAGCTGAGCCAGGCATGGAACAGGGCATAAAGCAGGAACAGATGGAGCACATGCAGGCTGGTCTCAGATCTGCATGGCATCACTCATCCTCTATGCTTCTTCCTATTCTGGCAGAGGACTCTGGGAATCAGCTTGGGGCAGGTTCAACCCACCTAGCACAGCAGCCGGTTGTGCATATGGACAGTCAGGAAACTTTGAGAACTTCCCTAATCCCTCCAGCACCTTACATCTCAAGCAAACACCCATCAGAACAGCCACACTTATTTGCACATCAAGAAAATATGCCGTTTCCCCCAATTCACAATACCTTGTTTCAATTCCAGTATCCTACTGTGTGTATGGTTCACTTACCAACTCAGCAGCCTCTCTGGTGGCAGGCATGTACTGAACCTTTGCAGAGGCATTTTCCACCTCATTTTGCACTGCAGAAAAGTTATGGCAAATCCCCTTTCCAGCCAGAAATTCATGCTAGTTATCACTTAGAACATGCTGCTGACCACCTTGGAAAGAAGTCTGATGATTATGCACACACAAAAGAACAATCTTACCTGCACTATTCAGGAATGTCAGGAGAACACTCAAAGAATGCCCTTGCAAAGTTTCAGACAGACCCTAGTATCAAGTCAAGTGATATGTCCTCTGAGCAGCATTCTCAGGCTGAGTTTGATTCCTCAAACTCTGGACCTGTGCAGTCGTTACCTGGAACAGTGGTTCCTGTCAGGATTCAGACCCATGTACCATCATATGGTAGTGTCATGTACACCAGCATTTCTCAGATACTGGGGCAGAACAGCCCAGCAATTGTTATCTGCAAAGTGGATGAGACGATGACTCAAAGAACATTAGTCACCAACGCTGCCATGCAGGGAATTGGATTTAACATTGCCCAGATGTTAGGGCAACATGCAGGCTTAGAAAAATATCCTCTTTGGAAAGTACCTCAGACCTTACCTCTTGGCTTAGAGTCCTCAATCCCATTGTGTTTGGCTTCCAGCTCTGACACTGCCTCTACACTTGGTGGTAGCAAACGTATGCTTTCTCCTGCTAGTAGCTTAGAGCTCTTCATGGAAACAAAGCAGCAGAAAAGGGTGAAGGAAGAAAAAATGTATGGTCAGATTGTTGAGGAGCTGAGTGCTGTGGAACTAACCAACTCCGATATCAAAAAGGATTATTCCCGCCCCCAGAAGCCTCAGTTAGTTCGACAAGGCTGTGCATCTGAGCCAAAAGATGGTTTACAATCCGGGTCATCTTCTATGTCTTCACTATCACCCTCTTCATCTCAAGATTATCCATCTTCCAGTGTGCCATCCAGTGAGCCATTCCCACTCAGTAGGGAAAAACTTTCTAGTTTCAGTGCAACACCACCAGGGCAGAAATCCAGTGGCCCTTCTGAAGGCAAAGAATCATCAGATGAATTAGATATTGATGAGACAGCATCTGACATGAGTATGAGCCCACAGAGGTCATCCTTACCATCAGGGGATACTCAGCTTGAAGAGCAAGGGAAACAGCAGAAATTCCCTGTTGGTATGTTGGTCCAGATGGGATCTAGTCCTAGTGGGAAAATGGGAAACTCAACTATACTTCTAACAGATGTGGCAGATTTCCAGCAGATTCTTCAGTTCCCTAGTTTGCGCACGACAACTACTGTGAGTTGGTGCTTCTTAAATTATACAAAACCCAGTTATGTGCAACAAGCCACCTTCAAGTCCTCAGTTTATGCTTCATGGTGCATTAGTTCATGTAACCCAAACCCATCAGGATTGAATACCAAGACTACTTTAGCACTTCTGAGGTCCAAGCAAAAAATTACTGCAGAAATTTATACTCTGGCTGCTATGCATAGACCGGGAACTGGCAAACTCACCTCATCAAGTGCTTGGAAACAATTTGCTCAGGTAAAGAATTTCATTTTTATAAAGTATTAGAAATTGGATACTGCTAAGCAGAATAAATGGTGAAGCAAATAATGTCAGAAAATGCAAGCAGAACAAGGATCAGAGATTGGAATTGTTATGCTCCGCAGGTCATTGCGTACAGATGAATTAGGTAGTTATTGGTAGGGTGTGATCCCCAGAAGATTCCAAGTGGCTCCGAATTGCTCCTAAACCAATGTGACACAATGTTGGAAATTCCACTGTTAGATTGCCATTCTTTTAGATCCCCTTCCTTATGTTTTTTTTTTTGGAAAAGTAACATATTAGACTGTTTTTATCACTAATGCTGGGGTAGTAATAACTTATTCGTTACATTTTATTTTGAATACAAGGGCCATTGACCTTTTGAGAATTAGGTTCTAGATAGAAGTTTAAAGAAAGTTTGTAAAAGGGAGCTAAGAGGCTTCAAAGACAAAATTGTATCACTTGGGTCATAGTCTTAGACTGTAAGGGACTTTGGACATCAACGAGTCTCACCCCTTCATCTCAGAGATGAGGAAAAGTTAAGTAATTTACCTGAGGTCACACAGGGAGTGACAGAAATAGTATTGAAACTCATGACTTCTGACTTCAAAGTCAATACTCTTTCCATTTAACTCCATTTCCACTTTGCCATTACATTTTTACATAGGTCTCTTGATTCTTGGGAGCAATAATGTCTCCTATATTATTAATATATAATACATCATTATTTTACCCATTAAATTAAGTATCTTCAATATTTTAATGTTTTCTATCTACTTCATTTATTTATTCTTTCAAAAAGCATTTTATTAAATGCCTGATATGTCCCAAGCACTCTACCAGGTGCTGTGGATACTACAGGACAGAAATGAAAACATTCTTGCCGTCAGTGATTTTATTCCCCTCATTTTATTAGAGGGGAACAATATAGATTCAGGAAAGTAGACACAAATACATACACACACACAGATTTAGGGGAAGAAGTTTCTAGCGACTGGAGAGTGGGACTGGACAGGTCTCTTGAAGGGGATGGCATGAGTTGAGGCCTCAAAGGAATCTTGGAATTCTGAAGGGTGAAAATGAGGAGGGAACCTATTCCAGTCAGAGAGCACACATTATGGAAAGAGATGGAGACTAAAGAGAGAAGGTCACTTATGAGAAATAGCAGTAGTCCAGTTTGACTAGGTTGTAAAGTACATGAAGGAGAATAACATGTAGTATTCTTAGGAAGGTGGGCCAGAGCCAGATTGTGAGGGTATTTAAAAGCCAAACTGAGTATTTTATCCTAAAGGCAAGAGGGAAGCAATGGGGCTTCCTGAGCAAGGGAATGACTTGGCCTACTTCTCAAAGCTCATTTATTTCTAGCCATTTTATGATAGAACCAATTAGTTCCTCATATATAATAATATAAAGAAATATTCTTTTAAAGAGGTGTAAAACAGATGAGAAGTGAATGAAAACAGTGAGGGAGGAAATTTTTTTAAGATGTTGGTGGAACTAAAAAGATGGCAGTAGGGTTTTGACTTTTTTCTCCTTTTTTATTAAGTCTTTTTTTTCAAAATCATTATAGTATTCATAAAATAAGGCCTAAACTTAAGTATTATTAAAGCAGATGTAAAACTAAAAAACTACATATCCCTTGCCCCTTCCCTATACTCCTCTTTGCACAGTCTGGGGTTTTTATTATTGAGAAGGTATTTATTCTGACTCTATTAAGACTTCCTTCTGATTTTCTCCCTATTGCCTTTCACGCAACTTACTTGACTTTTCAGTGTGAATACCACTTGCCAGTTTTCAAAGATTACAGTAGACTCCCTTCTCTAAAGTATCTGTTTGTTGCCTTATCATAGTGTTGAGGTGAATGGAGTATGAACACAGACAGATCTTGTCAGACCCAAAGGACTTCAGGTATATAGGTGTGATAACAGACTGTTATCAGAGCCTCAGGATTCCTAAGTGCAAAGAAGCATATGTCTAGGTTGACCTGAAAGGATGATGAATTTTTTGGCTATAAAAGCTCTCATAAAGACCATCTACTAAGTCATGGAAGGGTTGTCATCATCACTGGTAGAAAGAGTACTCTGCTAAAATCGCAGTGCTTAAAACATAGAAAACTTGAAAGGTTAGACCACTCTTCTGACAATCAGTGGTTAGTTAGAACAACTGACATTACCTAAGCTGTTATCAACTCCATTTTCTTCTAAGTCAAACACTATATGCATCCCTTTAAAAAATTTCAAAAGTGTAAGTAACTGGGAACATGTATTTGACTTACGTCTTGGCACAGATGTGTCAACTGATTCTTTGTTTCTGTCCTACAGATGAAACCTGAAGCATCATTTTTATTTGGCAGCAAACTTGAAAGGAAACTAGTAGGAAGTATCCTAAAAGAAAGAGGGAAAGGAGATATTCATGGAGATAAAGATATTGTATCCAAACAAACTGAGCCAATCCGAATTAAAATCTTTGAAGGAGGGTAAGGAAACCTAAATGAAAATACGAAATCAGTTCAGTTGTGTTTCAAGGTAAATGCCCTTCCCTGGGCAAGACTTTGAGAGAAAAGGAGTTCCTATGTGCCTACCCGGTTTGGAAATAGAATATATTACTTTTCAATGCACAGCTCAACAGTATTTGTACAATTAGTATTGTAGTCAGAAAGATAATGAAGTCAATGCCCTTATTTTAAGGTCTGCTGTGCTATTAATGCAAATATGCTTGTTATATATGTTACGAGCATCCTCTCTAAATTATCATAGTGCCCCTTTAAGGGGGGAAATTGGTGAAATTGATGAGCTTTTGATGACCTCTGGCTTTGTTTTTCTGTAACATTCTTCTCGCATGTATCTTTTTACTTTTAATTGAAATATTTTGTGCTGCTTAAAATAATTAAAATCATGCACACTTATTTTTAGACAATAAAGTAGTCATATATTTGAAAATGTTGACTTTTTAAATCCATAGATATTTGTTATAATAATAGAAACCATCTTAAACTGTATGTAGTCCCTAAGGTACCTTACGTAGGTAAATATATATGTGTAATTGTACTATACATTTTGGTAGAAATATCTCACCAATCATATGCTATAAAATTAAAAGCAGAGCATTATAGCAAAATCAAATTTTAGTGCATTAACAATTATTGGAATTTCAGTATAACTAGCCTTAGATTTACAATAAGTATATGTTTCACATTGTATTTTCCCTGAGTTCATTTAAATTATATTGGAGTAACTAGAATTGTGTTTTTTTGCATAAACCTGTAAAATGTTAACTGTTCAAATATCCGATATGGTTATTTCTTTCATAGTTCTTAGCACCTCATGGGGTAAACTACTTAGAGAGGTCAGGAAGCTTTTGTTTTTATGCTAGGCTTTCCACTTCGATATCTTTGTGCACCTAGCATTTCTCACACTAAAACAAGTGTTTATGTATGCTCCATGAAGGTTTTATAATTTGAATCTGTTTTTAAATCTCTCACCTTCTGACACAAAGGAGAGAACTGTAGCTTTTATCCTTCTCCAGAGACTGAGGGTCACTAACTGAATCAACACTCCCACATTCAACAGTCTTCTCCATAGTAGTGCATTTGCACTCCTAGCTTAGAGAGACCTTCCAGTAGAGTTGCTGTATGCTTTGGACAGCCACATCTCCACTAAGGAAGGAAGCTAGAGTATATGTGCATATTTTATCACTGTGTTTTGATCATCCAAAAAGACTATGCATGCTCATGTTTCATTTTCTCCTCCCTTTCATTAGTCTATACAATGGGCCATATCCTTATCATTTCCCTAATTAGGGTCTTAACCTGAACATGATAGTGACCAGGTTTATATTTCAAGAAATATGTACCTCCTTTTGGGAATAGGTTTTGGGAGGGGGGTGTGTTTTGTTATACAGAAGTATTCATTTATTTTTGATGTTGTCCAGTTTCTTATGTTGACTTTTGACAGATTTGACTTTGCACAATGACACTGGTCAGAATATTTTTATATTCATTTTCATTAGTTAGTTAATTCCTTTATGAAATGCAACATATTGATCCTGTGACATTATGTTTCCAGTCTCTCATTTGTACAGGTTAACCATTATATATTGCTAAGAATTATGTAATTTTTTTACTGTACCCAAAAGGTTAATAATGTATTATATTAAAATATATATGAATAATTATTATGTATTATAATTCGTATTATATTTAAGTATATTATATTAATATAATATTATATTACTTTCATGGTAAAAATGTATATTCCATTTTCTATAATGATAGGACCATACTGGGCTTGAAGTGCTTCTCCCTGGAGAAAATTAACTTTTTCTAGTACCACTTCCTTGGGTCTTACTCCCTCAGCACACTTCATTGAGTTAGTGATAATGTTTTATGAGACTAAAAAATCTAGCTATCCCAATAATTTAATGGCAACGCATTTATATTAGTTTAGAGAAGGAGTTCAGAATATCTTGGTATCTAGGGACAAGAGCTGCTTGGACTTCTCATATAAAGGAGTTGGGAAGCATTTAAGAAAGCTCAGCTGCATAGCTAGTTGATAATTCCTTTGTCTACAGTTTGCTAAAAATTCTGCCTATTAATCAATCAACAAGCATCAATTCATTACTGCCTACATGACAGGCACTGCGATAGGGTCCTGCTCGTGGCAAAAAGGCTTTACAACTTAATGTCTGTTTAGTAGCTGATGTGAAGTAACATCTGTAGTAAGATGAGTGGTTTTGAGGAGTCTGTGAATTTCACCTGGAAGCCCTAGGATTTGGAGAACTATTGAGACTGAATTCCCTTTGTTGGTTTTGATAGTTTCTTCAGAGCAGAAAGGAGGGTCGGGGTGGAAGGGAGGGATGATAATGCTATGGTTCAGGGAAGAGGCTTTTGATCTTTTCTGTGTGTACCATGGATGCCTTAGCAATCTGGTAAAGTTTATAGATCCCTTCTGAGAATCATCTTTTTAAGCAATGAAAGGAAATGTTAAATTTTAGTTAGTTGTTAGTGAGAATAAAGAAATATTTTCCTCTGTCTTTGTTCATAGACTCCCTGAAGTCTACACACATATAGCCAAGAGGGATCCATGGCTCCCCGATTAAGAACCTGTGTTCTAGTGCAAAAATAAAGACTTTGAAAATTCAAAATTTGTAATTCTAGTACCTCTCACAAAACATACCAAGGATGAAAGTGTTGAGGGATTTTATATATCATTTTCCTCTCTGAAATTAACAAAAAATGTGCTTCCATAGTAATATATCTAGAATTATCAGCCAGACAATTCTATTTTGGATTCTCCAGTATAGTGCTTGAGACCTAGTGAATGTTTTAATAAATGCTTGTTGATTCAGAGATAAGGATTAAAAGTGGCTAATAAGTAGAATATTTAGTGAACAACTGCTATGCACTCTGATATTTCATGTTTATCTCCTTCTGGGTCAAAAGTAGGGGTTAACCCCTCAAAGCTTCAGGAAATTCATGGAGAGTTGTGAGGGAAATGTTTCCCCACCAGTTTTCATTATGTAATAGTTTCTTCAAAAAAGTCTTTTGAAATTTAGGAGACCCTTTCCTAAGGACTTCTATTCTATCAGGGAAGAGCTGATCAAATCTGCAGACAACAGTTGGTGAGCTAAGCAACCTCAGTCAATTTAAGCTGGCAGTTTGCTGAGAGTTACCGTGTTGCCAGGATTTCAAAAATAGAGTGAAGAGTTGAGATGAAGAATTCTATTATCGGTTAGACTACTTTTAGCAAATTTACTGGTGTGTGTGTGTGTGTGTGTGTGTGTACTCAGTGTTTTACATGCACATTTCAGAAAATATCATTGCATTAAAAGAGAATATATATGAGCATATATATGTTTAAATATGTTTGCATATTTTATTTGTTGCCTACTGTCTTAAGGCTGTCCTGGCAGCCAAAAACAATAATGCATAAATTCCCAGCCTTTCACTTCAGTGAACTTATTTACAAATCTGGATCCTGCATATCCATATTCATTTATATAGTCATAGTCAGAATGACTTTTATTTTGATATTTAAGCCAATACACTTATGGGATATAACAAGTGTATAAAGGAAGTAGTTTTCAGTAAGGTAACATTCCATTCCAGTGCCGTAGTCAGATTCTGGTTACTTCATCTCTTTGTTCCCCAAATTTCTGGTTTCACATTATTCATGTGACTCATAAGGAAATATGTGAATGGTTGTATCTAAAAAAGCTTTTTGAAAATTTATAATGTTGCATTTAATTGTTTTATAATATGCTTCCAAATATTTTGAAAACATGTTGGACCTTGTCTTTCCAACAGATATAAGTCAAATGAGGAGTATGTCTATGTTAGGGGACGTGGACGAGGAAAGTACATTTGTGAAGAATGTGGGATTCGCTGTAAGAAGCCCAGCATGCTCAAAAAGCATATCCGCACACATACTGATGTACGGCCTTATGTATGCAAGTTATGTAACTTTGCCTTCAAAACAAAAGGTACATGCATGTTGTTTTTGGAGGAAAAAAATTTGTCTCTGGCTAAATTTCTGAGCTCTCTTTCATTTCCATCTTCCATCAATTATGAGGTGGCTTCGTTTATGAAAGTATGATTCCATGAAATGTCTTCTCCCCCTCAACTAAGTGATCAAAGGATGCATGTGAGACTATGAGACTCCATGAATAACTTGAGCCATAGGTTTAGGGCAGCTATCTGCAAAGGAAGTGGCATGCAAACTGCTTGGGCAAATATGACTTCATGTTAGAAATGTTATGTGGTCTGGGTATAATTGCAGCAAATATCGAAATACTATGGGGAGACAACACATGCGGTGGCATCACAGAAGCAAAGCAGCAATTGAAACAGAAAAGCATGTGCTCATGGTCCTTACAGTGGGTCATTTTCAAGCTTATAAATAATGTACACATCCATAGACTCCCAGGTGGGCCCCTCCATCCACAGTTGCATTAATTATGCATAGGGATTTGATAGCTTGTGTTCACATGTATTTATCAGCAGAGAGAAAATCTTCCATTTACTACTCTGAAACCACAGCTAATGTTATCTCCCGAAATGAGGATTTGCCTTATAAATGCAATTTTTATATTCAGTAAGTAGATTACAGAAAACATTTCACAGAGGAAGCATGGCTGAGTCTATTTCTGCTAATTTTTAAAAAAATATTATGAGAATTTTTCTAACCCCAACATTTTGAACATATAGACAGTAGTAACTGAGACAGTGGTTTTGACTTCACTATAAATGCACTTTGCATTAGCTCTAATGGATCTGACCGCTCACCCCCATAATTTTCAATGGGTTGATTTTAAAATTTGCATACCGGAACAATCTGTGCCACTGCTCATCAATAAGTCAGACAACATGCACCTTGGTGGAGGAACATGTCAGTATACTCCCATGTCCAAAGCTCAGGATTAAAGCTAAGAATTGTGACTCATTCTTCAGGTTTTTCTGATACAAGAATGTTGAAGAATATGCTATTCACCGGAGCTCCCCAAACAATTTCATTTAAAAATTCTTGCTTCTGAGCCACATGCCTAAATCTCTTTCCAGATCTCTCTTCCTCTCTCTCCCTCTTCCTTCCTTTCTCCTTCCCTCTCCCTCCCTCTCCCCCCACCACAGTCTCTTTGTCTTCCTTTCCTTTCCTTCTCTTCTGTTCTCTTCCCTTCCCTTCCTTCCTTCCTTTCTTCTCTTTTCTTCTTTTCCTTCCTTCCTTCCTTCCTTCCTTCCTTCCTTCCTTCCTTCCTTCCTTCCTTCCTTCCTTCCTTCCTTCCTTTCTCCCTCCTATATAGACATATAGGTACCTCATAGCACAGAATTAACAATGCTAACCTTCCCATTAGTCTAGCTGGGGACCTCTTACTAAAGCGATCTAGTTCCCTGAGTTAGCCTATCTATACTTTTTTTGCATTCCTATACACTAAGAAACACCTGAAACTGACCAGACCTCACAGAACATAACATTTTATGAGAGAGAACCCATTACCTCCCAAGGTGGCCCATTCAATTTTTGTTTGCTTGCCTTTAATTCCGTACATGTCTTAAAATCTGGGTCTGTGAGTTAGTAAGAAATATTTGTCTTTTTAGATGCATCCCTCTTTTCTTCCTCATAGTAATATTTTGTTCTGTGTCATTAGACTCTCCAGGACTGAGGCTTGAGACCAGAATGGCTTCTCAAGTTTGGGGGGAAACTGATGTAAATTTATCCCAATTTGAAATTTCCCAAAGATCCTAACATTATTGATCCATTTCTCATCAGTCTCTGTTTTTGTCTAGGAAATCTAACAAAACATATGAAATCTAAAGCACACATGAAAAAATGTCTGGAGTTGGGAGTATCAATGACATCAGTGGATGATACAGAAACTGAAGAAGCAGGTAAGTCAGAGCTTAGCTGATCACCCTTTACACAGTGCAAATGAGTCATCCACACTTGGGCTTTTATGTTTGAGGTGATAAAATTGGTTTAGGTTAAATTTTTTAAAAAATTAATGTTTCACTTTAGTAAACACTAAAAATAGAAGAAATCTGCAACCCATTTTGTTTTGTGAACCCTAATGAAGAGGCATGTATAGCTCTTTGTAGAACTATGGTAAAAAATTTGTGATAACAAAGACAGTGCAAGTCAATGGTTTTCGGAAAAAAAATTGAAAACCATTCTAATTTATTATGTCCTTTACTAAGAACTTGCTCTTAGTTGAACACACTCACTACTGACAAGTGAAATAATTCAAACCTCTTTTGGCCATATGCTTTAGACACAATCCTCTTCTTAATCTGTGTCCCCGGGGATGGGATAGTATCTTACCCCATCCTCAGTATTAGACTACAAGAGATCAACAAACTAGTATTGAGTGCAAGACAGTATTAAGACAGTGTTCCATGGATTCTGGGGAAACAGTGATGTGAAGTTAGTCCCTGCCTTCATAAGGGACTTGCTGTCTAATTAAGGATACAGGACATGCATGAAAAAAGATAATATAGTATAGTATTTTAAGTACTATTTGATGGAGTTGTTAAGATTAGTCCAGAGACCAAGTAATGCATAAATCATCAGAGAAAATAGTCAACCTTGTAGGCAGTGAGAAAGACTTGTAAGAGGTAGTGATTCTGAACTGGGTTTTGACCATGATTGTTATTTCTATCTCATTCTCCACTACCTTTATCAATTATTTCAGAAAACATTGAAGATTTGCACAAGGGAACAGAGAAGAGTAGTATGTCAGGCATTTCGACTGACCACCAGTTTTCAGATGCTGAGGAATCGGATGGTGAGGATGGAGATGATAATGATGATGAGGATGAAGATGATGACGAATTTGATGACCAAGGAGACTTGACACCAAAAACACGATCAAGAAGCACTAGTCCACAGCCTCCCAGATTCTCCTCATTGCCTGTAAATGTTGGGGCTGTACCCCACAGGGCTCCTACTGATGTTTCAATGGGGCATTCCTCACTGATCAGTTATTTAGTTACTTTACCTAGTATTCAGGTTATGACACCAAGTGACTCATGTGAAGATACACAGATGACACAGTATCAGAGATTGTTCCAGAGCAAAAGTACTGATTCAGAGCCAGACAAAGACAGGCTCGATATACCTAGTTGTATGGATGAAGAGTACATGCTTTCTTCAGAACCTAGCTCCTCTCCTAGGGAATTTTCTCCCTCGAGCCGACAGTCTTCTCCAGGATATGATTCTTCACCCTGTCGAGATAATTCACCAAATAGGTATTTAATGCCCAAAGGGGATTTATCACCCAGAAGACATTTGTCACCAAGGAGGGATCTTTCGCCCATGAGACATCTTTCACCCAGAAAAGAAGCTGCATTGAGGAGAGAGATATCATCTAGAGATGTTTCACCAAGGCGCCATCTGTCACCAAGGAGGCCCTTGTCACCTGGGAAAGATATAGTGGGTAGAAGAGATCTCTCACCCAGAAGAGAGAGAAGATATATGACCACCATTAGAGCACCATCACCCAGAAGGGCTTTATATCATAATCCA
Organism: Notamacropus eugenii; assembly: GCF_028372415.1. Taxonomy (NCBI): domain Eukaryota; kingdom Metazoa; phylum Chordata; class Mammalia; order Diprotodontia; family Macropodidae; genus Notamacropus; species Notamacropus eugenii. The sequence goes on along the minus strand of NC_092873.1, from coordinate 230,716,908 downwards.
CCATTGTCCATGGGGCCGTATTTGCAATCCGAGCCAGTTTTGTTGGGACCTACTGTAAGTATGAAATGTATATATATATTTTTAATGTACATAGAAGAACTGGAACGTTGGAGCCCCTCTATAACAAGCCATTGTAATGTGGAATTCATGATAGCGTAAGGATGTCTTAGGGCAGATGGGTGAAGTTAGGTACTGAAAGTCACTGGAGAAACATCTTAAAAGCCATTTAAAGGACAATACATACTCATATAAGTAGATACAAATTATATTCTTTGTAAATACACTAACAAATTGTTATAACAAAGGCTTATAGTGTTATAGCAGGGCTCCAGTGTGGTTTTATTTAGTAATGTTTGGAGATTTTTCTAACTAATTCCTAAATTTTATTTATTAGTAAAATGTATTAAACTAGGATACGAAACACTTAAAAAAAAAAAAAAAGAAAGGAGCTTTAGAACTTTATTTGAACTCGTAATAGTATGGAATTTATGTAAATCTTACCTAGGTGGAGGATTGTGTCTAAGTCTCACACCTTGATGTCATGATTTAAAAATCCACCAACAACCTTAACCACAGGTGAATGGATATTCAAAGTGAGATCGGAGAGGGGAGAAAAAAAATGTGCATGTTAATTGTGATGAACATGTCTGTGTGTGCGTGAATGTACGTAATGTGTGTGTGTGGGTGTGTGTGTATGTAAGGCATAAAAATAGGTCACTTTGGTGACCTACATCTGTTTTTTTTTCTCTTCCTCTTCTTACTGCTTCCAGTCACTTAATGAAGTTGGTCAAAATAAAGAAATGGAAAAAGGGGTAACCTCAAAGATATGTATAAAGCTAGAAGATGCTAGTAGAAGGAGGGAAAAAACTGGGGATAAAAATTAGGATAAACTAGGATAAAACTAGGGATAAAAAAATGAAGAGATAAAGCTAGTAGAACTAGAGAAAAGTTTTTAGACTTATTATATGATAAGTACTGGGCAGATAGGTGGTGAAGTGAATAGAGTGCTGGACTTGGACTCAGGAAGTCTCATCTTCCTGAGTTCAAATTTGGCGTCATATGTTTTCTAGCTGTGTGACCCCAGGCAAGTCACTTAACCCTGTTTGCCTCAGTTTCTTCATCTGTAAAATGATTTGGAGAAGGAAATGACAAATGACTTCATTGTCTTTGCCAAGAAAACCCCAAATAGGGACGTGACGTAATAAGCTTTTATTAAGTGTCTACTATGTGAGAGTCACTGTGCAAAGTTCTAGGAATACAGACACAGAAATTCAACAATCCCTGTCCTGAGGAGCTTGGATGCTGTGGTGGAGGAGCGAGGGTGGGGAGAAGGACAGCACACAATCATATAAGTAAATACAAAATATATTCGAAGTAAATGCACTAGCAAATCATGTTGCAGGGAGAGAGGAAGAGAATAAGTATTTATTAAGCACCTGCTGTATACCAAGCATTAGGCTAGATACTGTACAAATATTAAAACATTTGATATAACAATCCTGTTATGTGGGTGCTATTATAAATTTATCCCCATTTTATAATTGAGGAAACTGAGGCAGACAAGTTCAGTGGCTTGCCCAAGGTCACACAGCTGTTAGGTTTCTGAGGCCAGATCTGAACCAAGGTTTTCCTGTATCTAGGTCTAGTGCTGTATCCATTGCATTATGTAGCTGCCTGTATCACATCAACATATTTAATAAACCCTTATTAACTGACTGGCTAACATTGATACAAAGAAATATAACACTAATAAGGATTTACTTGTATATACGATATAAAGCATATTCTAAAAAGGCCTCCCTATTTCTATCTCACTTTTGGCATTAGAAATATTATCTCTGCTCTTTGGTTAAGGGTTTTCCTAATAATAATAATGCTGTCATGATAAACCCTACACACTTTGTGTAAACAAGAGGAACTGCTCCTTTTTAGTTTGCTGGTTAAGAATGCACCATTTTTTCCCTGTCTCTACCCTTTATTGTACACAATTCTCCTGCTTTCTTGTCAATTAAGAACATAGTCATTATCATGCAAAGGTATACAGTGTGGGGAAACAATGGCCCAGCCACCAATTCTCGCACATAACTGCTCCACGGATGGGTTTCATCCACTCTCTGCCTTCTTCCTCACCATCAGTACAAGTTTCCTCTTTTGGTGAGTTTGAACAATGTCATTTCTAAACTTGAGGAACCAAGTACCTGGTGCATACATGCTTCTCCCTGCTGTATCCTGACATGAACATAATCTTCCCCGTTTGTATAATATGCAGTTGTTGCAGAAAAAAGCCATGGCAACCGAGCCATCGTTTGTGATTGGCGAATTAGACAGCCCGAGCCAAGCATTTTGGCAACACTAAGTAGGAAGGTGGGAACTTCAGCAATTGACGCTGTGGCAGTGTGAATAGAGAGCTATAAATTCCCAGAAGTGCCTGATACAGTATCTGGTGTCTAAGATGCTTTCCTGGGTACAGTGGAGATTCCTAGAGGTGTAATGATTCTGGTAGAAGTGTGTGTGAGACATAGCTCACCATGAGCATTGTGACAGTTCCTGTTATAACATTTACCCCATGCATACTTATTGTCGTATTTATGACATGTCAAACCAATTTCAATAAAATGTGATTTTTAAAAAGCATGCCTTTTGTGCAAGTACACTGTGATTAGTACAAATAGTGGCAACCCACAGCCATCTTGGGCAAAGGAATGGAGGGGGTGGATAAAGAGAGTTCATCTAATTTTTGGATGCATGCCCAGAAAACTGTCATTGGAAATAGGGTAGTTTTATTAGTCATTGAGTTTGCGCCAAAATCATTTCAAAAAATACTAGCTCATCCTTGACTACAGTTTAAAATCATGCGGAATGCAGTTGCAAAAGATTAAAATTTGAGAAACACATTCTGATTCTCAGACTTCGCATCATTCCCTTAAACAGGAACATTTGACCCTCCCTGCACACCTTTGACTTCTCTAGGGGATGAGGAATAACAGTCAGTAATTGCCCTTTATGTTACTTTTTTTTTTTTGGCATGCTTCTGAGAGAAGAAAAAGAAAGATTTTCTCCCTTCTGTGACTGAGAAGACAATACTTGCTCAATGTAATAGAATAGAATTTGCAGTAGAGGGAGATTTGTTTCCCCTGTGATATACCTCATGTAGTTAAATGTCTCCACTATCCACTCCCCAAGAAAAAGAAACCAAATACTTAAGACATGATTAAGGGTACCAGTAGTATTTAATATTGTTTAACATATTTGTGTACCTACAACATGCTGGTAACAGTATAAAACGTAGGTACTATAGGTGGTACCTTTTCAGTAGAATGTAAACTTTAGGATGGTAGGGACCATCTCATTTTTTCCCTTTGTATTCTCAGAATCTGAAACAGTGCCTGGCACATCAAAGGCACTAAACAGATACCTATTGATTAACTAATTAGTTTTAACTGGCACAACCAAAGTCCCTAGCAAAAGTCAGAATTTTGTTAGAATTGCCCTTCCTTGTTAGATTTAATTTTAGGAGAATATCTCTTACAATGTCTCTTACAAAACTTCCATCATCTCTTTTCCCTCAAAAAAAAAAAAAAAACCAAAACATATTTCTTCTTCCATTTAGATGCTTTCTGTGTAAATAGATAATTTGCAAGGGGTGGGAGTAATTTGCTTCAATTCTCAAAATAGAACAGTCAGATTTTTCTATGCAGTGCAGAAACATGCTAAGAGCTATGTAAAATTTTGCTTGAGTCTCATTAGCCCGAGACTTTTACCATGAGGTTTATGTTTGTACAAGTCAAATGAGCTGGAAAGACTTGCCAAGATTGAACTCAGTGATACAGTTTATATCCTGAAGATGTCTATGGCCCAGAGAATATTATGAGTTTTTATGATTATAATAACTTATAATCATAAGGTATGTTTGATAAGTTATATAATCTGAAATCTATACTTCTTAGCTGGGAGACTACTAGTACTATTGGAAAACAACCTGTCATTCTTGCATACTAAGCACCATATGTGACATAGAGTGTTGGGTCAAAAGAGAATGGCCAGTTCTTCCCTTAGAATAAAAGAAACTTGGTCATGTGGGACGGAGTAGAAATATTTTGAAATTGTGAATAGTAAGCACTTTGTTGCACATTTGTATAAAAATACGATGCCTGTATTTCATACGAACAGAATTTTCTCCTGATTATAGAAATATAGTAGCAAAGGATGGCAGAACAGCTTTTTGGATAGAGAACCAGCCTTGAAGTTGGGAAAAACTCGTTCTTCTATCTGACATGTATAGGCTAAGTGACACTGAGGTTATCGTTTCACTTCTTAGTGCCCCAGGCAACTTTTTAAGAAAGGGGTTGCAAATCTTCATCCGTGAAGGGAGTTCCTAGAATTGGAGCTTTCTACCTTGATGAAAGAAGAGGTTCTAAGCAAACTCTACCCCGAAAACATTCATTTTGACATGAATAGGTTTCACATTGTTATCTTTTGTAGCTTATGTAGCTCATTGTGTCTGAAGTACAGTCCAGCAAATTGCATTAAGTAGTTTTATTTATGTATCTTAAAGGCTTCCCCTCATCATCCTTTCAATACCCTTCTTCACCCCACCACACACACACACATACACACACACATACACACACACGCACATACACATTTTCACTGAAGGTGATGCTATGGAATTTTATTTTTTGCTATAACATTTTTTAACTTAAAATCACAAGCCCCAAGTTCAAGTGTAGTTTAATGTATGTATGACAGTGGACAAGTCTTAACTCTCTGGGTCTTAGGTGCCTTAAGGAAATGAAGAAAAATGAGAGAAATTGGGCTAAGATGTCCCCCAGCACCTCTTCTAGCCCTGCATCTTTATGTGTGCATTTTAATGTAGACAGTAATGGCAGAAACAGTACTTGAGAATTCCAGTAGCCATTTTGTGTGTGTGTGTGTGTGTGAGTGAGTGAAAAATCACAGTATTAAAAGTCCATGATGACAGTAGTTCCATGAATATATTAACCACATAACAAGAATTCACGTAGCAACAGTGCATTGTCACCTTCATAAGGGATCAATGAAATCTTGAATATTATTCTGACTCTGAAGCTATATATGCCCAGTGGTCTGATCCAGAGCTATTTCAACACAGATTAAATCTAGTGATGTATCAAGACCACCTTTGCACTTCTCAAGTCCAGTAGCATCTCTCTCATTTTTCAGTATTTTTCAAAGATCACAAACAGCGGATCAGCAATCATATCCACAAGGTATTATAGTACCCTTGGATGGAATTTGCCTGGACTTGGTGATTGAAATTCATCTCAGGATTCTCTCAGCATCTCTCCGTACTTGGCTAGGATTTCAGTTCCCTAGTAGTTATTTTTATTATTTGCTTCCCAGTCTGATAATCATTTTTCTTGGCATTAAAAATGACAGCTAAGTCCTCAGTTAATGTAGTGACACAATTTTAGGTTTGAAAGTGTTTTCAGAGCAGTACAACTCATACCACAAAAGAAGTTCTGTTGTAATACTGTATATCAAAGGCCTCTAATGAAGAGGTTTCTTACTTCCCAAGGTAGCCCATCACATTTTCACTATCTGCTCTTTTGTACATATCTTTAAATATGTATCTTTTCTTCTTCATTTTTTTGCATGTCCTGAGAATTTAAATCTTGAGGGTTTCTTTTACCTGTCATGTAAACTTCATTTGTTCAAATTTAGGCCAAGGAATCCTCTCTATGTTTCCTCAGAATACTTTAAAATCTGTTCTCCTTAAGTCTAGTGCACAAATCAGGAGGGATGAAGGATGGACAGAAGGATGAATGGAAGTGCCCAGTTACATACAGAACCCTTGAAGTGGTTAGGAGGAGAATTTCTTCTAACACGATTTAATGGTTCTGTTGTTAGGATTTCTCAGATGTGATCACTGGAGAGACAAAACTTCAATTCTATTATTTAAAAATTTCTTATTTCCTATGTGAAAACTATGTGTTCTATGTGAACAGGTATTTTTATCTTTTCAAAGAAGATTAAAGCAAAATTTCATTAAATCTTTACTGTCTGCAGTATCCAAGATTTGCCAGAAACTTTCTAATGGAATCTTAGTAAATTCCATCCTATTCAGTGCCTCCTTGACTTAATCTTCACCTTCTTGCTTTTCCTATTTGTCCACCCCAAATGTCCAGATGGACTATTTGTGTCTGATCTGTGGTGGAGCATTCTGAGCTCCCATTGGTCTGATTAACCACAGTCTGACACATCTTAACTCTAATATAGTAATGTGATTTTGGTCTTCTTTGTGAACAAAGGACAACAAGCAGCCGTGTGGTCACTAACTCAACTCCTTCAAGTTGTTCTCCTCTGAACTCCACATGGTGAACATATTTGTGAGTCTCTAGTAAAAGAAGCCACCCGATAAATAATACCAAATAGAAAAAAAAAATTTTTTTTGCTATGACTTTAAATTCAGTGAGCAAATATTGCATGCCAAGCACTGTGTCAGGTGCTGGAGACAAAATGAAAACAGACTCTGCCTTTAAGGAACTGGCATTCTGATGGCAGTCCTTAAAGTCCCATGTCTGAAAGGGAATGCATTGTCCATCTGTCTCTAAGCACTTCTGCTATAGCTGTCACTATTCTACCAATTGAATAGGCCAGTTGACAAAGGAACTTTTCCTTTTCTAAATCAGCAGTGCCTTGCTATGGTTCTTTTTTCTTATAGAATTTAAATTCTCCTTTCTTCATCAAAATTTTCTCCACGGTCTTTTTTAGGCTTACGAGATCCTTGTGATTACAGGTTTGGTGATCTAATGTCACTCCACCCACACTTCCATTGATTTGTATCCCAGTGAATAAAGTACAGTACTGTGCATGGTAAAAATGGGGGATGAGGGGAGGATAAGGTAGCAGAGATAATGAATCATTAACTGTTCTTCAACCCATCTCCCTGTATTGTTTTATGCTTTCATTTTTAAAGTGTTAACATGATTGGGAAGGACATTAATGGTTCAAAACATGCAAAATCCTTTGAATTATAGAAAATGAAGGATCCCTGAAATATCCCAGAAATCCTTCCTTTTCCATGTACCTGGATGAATGTGGCTGTTTCCCAATGAGCATCTGGAATAGTGATTTGATCTCTCTAACTTGAATACTTGAATAAAGATGGCTAATTCCATTATTCTTTTGGAGGGATACTCCCCTGACATAACAAGTCTCAGAAGTAAAATTCTGATGATACATGACATCATCCCTACTTAGCATGCCATGTTGAGCGAATATTTTCAAAGGTCAAAACTGGGAAACTATAATTTCATTTGCTAGTCTCATCCTTTTTCCCACCTCCTTAAAATGAGTGTTCCTTGAAGGATCTGTCCTTGGCCCTCTCTTTTCCTCTCTTTCTACCTTCTCTCCCTTATCAGTCACATTCAAACGTATGACCTTGTTTTGACTTTTACATAGGCTGCCCCATCTCTATCTCCAGCCCCAGTTTCTTTTCCATTTATATCTCCAGCCATCCATAAAACATCTGTATTAGCTTTCAAACTCCTTGTGAGTAGAGATTATTTTTTGCCTCTCTTTGTATCCTTAACACAGTGCCTGATACATAGTAGAAACTTAATAAATATTTACTGATTGATTGATCTCCACCTGGATGTTTTACATCAAGGACATGCTTAGTCTAAAACAACTTTTGCTACATTTTTCCCAAAACCTACTCACTTTGACTTCACTGTTTCTGGAAGAAGTGTCACTATTCTCCTCTTATTGGATCATAGATTAAGAACTCAAAGGGACCTTTAAGGCCACGATTCCAGTCTCCTCACTTTATAGATCAGGAAATGGTGACTAAAGGAAGTTTAGGGTCTTACCCAGGGTTGTGCAACTAGTCATTGTCTGAGGCAAAACCTCAGCTCAGATCTTCTTAACTCTGAGTGCAGTGCCCAACCCACTGTCCCCACCTCATTGCCTTTTCAAAATCTTGTTCAGAAACTTCCTTGTTAAAAAAACAAAAACCAACCAAATAAAAAAAACTTGGTGTTTTTGATTTCTTCCTTTCAGTCAGTCAGTTGGCAAATCACATTGATTTTGCCCCAACAATATCTCCTATAAACATCCCCCTTCTCTTTTCCCACTACTAGCACACTGTTACAAGTCCTCTTTAATGTTCATTAGACTATTATGGTAGCTTCCTGACAAGTGTTCCTACCTCCACTGTCTCTGACCCTGAACTGCTGTCAAACATATTTGCCTTATGCAGAAATATGGTCTTGTTACTTCTGTCTTCAAAAACCTTCCTAGGCTCCCTAGTTCTTGCTGAGTGAAGGTTATAGAATTTTAAAGCTGGAATCTGTCTTAGAGATCATCTAGTTCTACTGCCTTATTTTACAGGTGAGAAACTGAGGCCCTGAGATATGTAGGGGGCAGCTAGGTGATGCAGTGGATAGAGTGCTGGGCTTAGAGTCAGGAAGACTCAACTTCCTGAGTTCAAATCTGGCCACAGATGCTACCTAGCTGTGTGACCCTGGACAAGTCACTTAATCCTGCTTGCTACAGTTTCCTTATCTGTAAAATGAGCTGGAGAAGGAAATGACAAACCACTCTAGTATCTTTGCCAAGAAAACCCCAGATGGGGTCACAAAGACTTAGACATGACTGAAATGAGTGAACAACAAAAGATGTAGTAGCCTAGGATCCCTGAGGTAGCAGTGGCATTGAGAGATCCTGAATCCAGGAGTTTTGATACCAACTAATGCTTGTATGTAATACTTCCTCCAGTGCCTTCTCTTGCTCTTCAAGGCTTTCCACAAACTAGCACTGCCCAGCTTTTTGAGAATTCTGTGTGTCATACTCTACATATTTTACATATAGGGAAGAACATTTTAATAGGCAAATAGCATTATTTTTACAAACAATAATCTTGACCTCCCAGATCTCCTGAAATGGTCTGGGACTGTCAGGAGTCCATGGACCACACTTAGAAAACTACTACTTGCTCCAAACAGAAGTACTCATCATCCTCTATTAATGTTCAGTTTTTGTGTCTCTTTGTTGTTACTCACTCTGCTCTTCCTGCTTCCCGCAGGAATCAATTCAAATCTGACTTTCTGTGAGAGTCCTCCCTTATTTCTTGCAACTGCTAATCCCTTCCCTCAGGCTACCTTCCACCCATTCCACATTTGTCTTTGTACGCACCTAATTATGTTTGTCTCCCACATTAGAATGTGAACTTCTTAAAGGCAGGGTTACTTTTGCTTTTCTGTTTCTCCAGTGCTTAGCACACTCCCTGGAAATCTGTTACTCAGTTGAGTCTCACTCTTCCTGATCGATGGACAAAGTTCATGGGGTTTCTTGACAAAGATACTAGAGTGGTTTGCTGTTTCCTTCTCCAGGGTGTCCCCATTTTACAAATGAGGAACTGAAGCAAATAGGGGTTAAATAACTTGTCCAGAGTCACACATCTAGTAAGTGTTTGAGCCAGATTTGAATGAGACCTTCCAGGTCCCATGTTCAACCCACTGCACCATCTAGCTGCTTGGAATATAGTAAATGCTTCATAAATCCTTGTTGACTGGTTCATTGACCACGTCCCCTTCATCTGTCAAATCTCTGCTCAGTTTTTTATAACTTACTTTAAAATCTCCTGTCTTTGTTAATCCTTTCTTGCTATCATAATTGAAACTGACCTTCCTTCAGAAGACTTCACATAGTACTTTGCTCATATTTCTCATGCACTCATATATTCCTTTGTATTATAATTAATTTTATATTTTCATAATCCCCAAGTAGGTTGTAAGTTCCATGAGGGTAGAGAATATCTTATCTAATTTTTTAAAATTTCTCCCATTCTTTTATATACTGCTTACACACAGTAGATGCTTAATAAATATTTGCTGGATTGAATCTAATTCAAGTTTTAGTCTGGGATTTCAAGTACCACTAGTGGAAAGAGCACTGAAATTGGAGTCAGGAGCCCAGAGTTCAGATCCTGACTCTGCCATTTAACAGCTGTGTCATGCTAGGCAAGTCATTATTAATGAGTTGATAAACGCATAGATGCCCTGCTTCTCACATTTGCAGATTACACAAATGTAAGAAAGGACAGCTGTATCTTAGATTCCATAGTAAAAATCAAAAAGATCTTACTTCATTAAAAAATCAGCTGATAAATGCAAAGTCTTACAATTTGGATTTTCAAAAATTCAACTTCTTAAATACAAGTTAATAATGATGATGATAATAGCAGTAAGTAGCATTTTTATAGCATTTTAAGGTTTGAAAAACACTTTACAAATACTAATTCATTTTCTCCTCATGACAACCCTGGGAGGTAGGTGCTTTTTTTATCCCTGTTTTATAGATAACGAAACTGAGGTAAATAGAGATTTCTGTGACTTGCCAAGGGTCACATAGTCAATAAGTGCCTGAGGAAGTATTTGAGCTCAGATTTTCCTGGCTCCAAGTCCAGCATTTTATCCACTGTACTATCTGTGTGCCATGGAAGAGATGGTATTCCTGAAAAGGATTTGGAGATTTTAGTGAATAAGATACATAAAAGGTAACAGTGTGTGACATGGTACCCAGAAAACATTCACATGATATTAAGCAGCATTAAGAGAGTCCTGGAATAGGGATGTCATGGCCTTACTGTACTTTGTGGTTTGGTTATTTTTCAATCATATCTGACTCATTGTGACCCCATTTGGGGTTTTCTTCGCAAAGATACTGGAGTGGTTTGCCATTTCTTTCTCCAGTTCATTTGACAAATGAGGAAATTGAGGTAAACAGGATTAAGTGACTTGCCCAGGGTGACACAGCTAGTAAGAGTCTGAAGCCAGATTTAAACTCAGGAAGATGACATTTCCTGACTCCATTTCCTGACTGTATCGTGCCACCTCACTACCGTCTACTGTACTTGACCCTTATCAAATCATACTTGGGTTATTGTGCTCAGTTCTGGGGTGCCACATTTTAGAAAGGATACTGAGAAGCTGGAGATTATCTAGCAAAGAGAAAGCAACCAGAATGGTAAAGGGCATTAAGATGATTCCGTATCTAATCTATTCAAGCAGGCACTTATTAAGTATCTGCCTTGTGTTAGGCACTATACGAGGCAGTGAGATACAAAGACGAAACAAAAAAACAGTGCCTACCCTCAAGGAGCTTAATGTGGAACTGAACATGTTTACTCTGAAGAAGAGAAGACTTGGGCTGAGGGTGGTTGATAATTGTATTCAAGTGTCTGAAAGGCTGTCATGAGGAAGATATTAGTCTTAATTTATTTAGATTCAGAGGGCAGAACTGGGAGTGATGGTTGGAAGTTATAAAGAAGTAGGTATAGGCTAGATAAATGGAAAAGAGCTTTCATGCTTAGAGCTAAACCAAAATGGAGTGGGATGTGTTGGGAAGTAATAGGATCCTCTTCACTTTTCTTCACTGGTGTCCAACTCTTTGTGACCCCATTTGCAGTTTTCTTGGCAAAGATAGTGGAGTGGTTTGCCATTTCCTTCTCCAGATAATTTTACAGGTGAAGAAATTGAGGCAAACAGAGCAAGGTGACTTGTCTAAGGTCACACAGCTAGTAAGTGTCTGAGGCCAGATTTGAACTCAGGAAGTTGAGTTTTCCTGATTCCAGGTTCAACACTCTATCTATTAGCTGCACCTCTACTTCCCTATACATCTTCAGTTAAAATCTGAATATCTATTTAAGTATGTTGAATTATAGAGACAATTCTTTTCCAGGGGTGGGTTGGACAGCTGGGTGACATTGTAGGGAATGGACTTGGAATTGAGGAAGACCCAAGTTCAGATTCTGCTTTAGAGACTTACTAGCTATGTGTTCCTGGTCAAGTCACTTAACTTCTTTCTGTTTCAGTTTTCTTATCTGAAAAATGGGCGTAATTGAAAGCACCTATCTCACAGGGTTATTAGGAGGATCAAATAAGTTTGTGTGTGTGTATGTGTGTGTGTGTGTGTGTGTGTGTGTGTCTTTCCTGACTGCACTGCTAGCTGTTATTCTGTTATTTGTCATCATGGCCTCTGAGGTCTTTTTGTGATTTGTTTTTTATTCTGTGAAGTCATTTCCCTTCTCTGAGGCTCACTTTCCTTATCTATAAAATAGAAATAACAATATTTGAGTTACCAACCTCACAAGACAGCTGAATGAAATACTATGTAAACTTGAAAGCTCTTTATAAACATAATTTTTTATTATGATTATTGCCAATAATAATAATGTCCACCAAATGTCAAATTAGAACAAAAGGTGTAAAAAGGACCCCTTATGGTCTATAAAGCAATGTTCAAATTCAACAACTATCTTATAAAAGGAAGAATTTAGACTGTCCAAATAAAATGTCTCATTTGTAGTTGCTAACTTCAGCTTACCAAGTTGTGACTTGGAAATGTGTTAGGATAATTACTGCTACAGAAGATAGCAGTTCTTGTAGCCGAAGCAGCCATCCCTATTGTGTCTTAGCGTCCTCTCATGAGATCTCACATCCAGATCTGAGTTCAAGATGAAAGGGCTTTCAGAAAAGAGATTTACAGAGACCATTTCCTGAGGTCAGAAGCAGCATATTGATAGAACCAACTTGTTCTTGATACTTGACACTTGCTCTGTGGAAAACTCAAAGACGCCAATCTCTGCGGCTGTCAATCCAGTCACATTCGTCAACACTTTTTGAAAATGAAAAGCATAAAATAAAATCTGCCCAGTGTATGAACAGACGGTGAACTTTTTATTTCTACAAGATTTGGATAAGGTTTTATGTAGTTGAATCCTAGTTAGTTTTTTTTGAAGAGAAGAAAAAACTGTTAATATTTTAAAATTGGTAAGTGCTTTTGTGACAATTATATATGTATGTACAATGTTGCAGCATTGTACATACATTTTACATGTATATTAAATATTATTTCTAATATAAAACATTGTACACACGTATGTTTAGTGGACTATATACTGAATGTATTGCCACATGGCTGGTTTTTAAAAAACAAAGTTTTTCTGAGGTTTAACACTGTTGGAATAAGTGACAAAAGCGATTTGCAAAATGAAAAGCCATGGAAAGGAATAAGTAGATTTGGAGCATCCTTGAAAAATGCTCAGGTTTGAAATAGCCCCTCAGTATCATTGTGAACAGAATGCCAGGTTTTGAAATTTCTATTCTGTTTCTCTTTGCAGAATTTACGAAGAGGATTACCTCAGGTTCCCTATTTCAGTCTCTACGGGGACAGAGAAGGTGCTCATGAACAGCGGGGTTCTAGCCTTTTCCCTGAAGGTCCTAATGACTATGTCTTCAGTCATCTTCCACTCCACTCTCAGCAACAAGTGCGAGCTCCTATCCCCATGAGGCCCATTGGTGGGATCCAAATGGTCCACTCCATACCCACGGCCATTTCAGGTTTACATGCTCCACCCACAATGCCTCTACCAGTGGAGGGCACTGAGGAAAAGCAAAGAGCTGCAGCTGAGACCATTGTTAGAGAACCCTTCAACATCTCCCAGCCTCATGAGAAACGTTCTTCTCACGCCTTGCACTCGTCTGGTCCACCCAGCACATCCTCTTCCCCCCTACTCCTGCTGAAACAGAGCACTTCAGAAGACAGTCCAAATGCCACAGAGAAGGAACAGGAGGAGCACATACAGACTTGTACAAAAGCCATTGCCTCTCTCCGCATTGCCACAGAAGAGGCCAGTCTGCTTGGGGCAGATCAGTCGTCGAAGGCGCTGGAGCCTCATCAGAAACCCTCAGAAAGTGCACATTTGAGCATTAGACACTTTAGTGGACCTGAGCCAGGGCAGCCCTGTACCTCAGCCACCCACCCTGACTTGCACGATGGTCAAAAGGACAACTTTGGTACATCACAGACTGAATTAGCTCATTCCACATTTTACAGTAAGAGTTGTGTGGATGTCCAACAGTTAGGTTTTCATAGCCGAAAGGAATTACCTTCAAGCACACAGGAAGGCAAAGATCCCGCATCAGAAAAGAGTCAACTACATTGATCGGAGATGCATGGAGACTTTCACCCATACATTTACCCGTTACTTTTCTTTTTGTTTTTCTAGAGATAGAAGTAATCAAGTTTATAGCATGCCTGTCCTAAGTTACAGTAGTTTGCTATTATATATACTTTTGTTATATCAAAAAAATTAGTTAAAACAACGAGTCATCATGAGCCTGACCAAAACAAAATTTGAAATTCTCCTTTTGGGTCTGGTACTTTTAAATTGTACAGATGTTTGTGCCTTTTCTTTACTTTGCTTATATTCTTATAAGCATTTTTTAGCAGTAATTTGTACATATTTTAGAATTTGTGTATCTGCTTTGTAATAAATGTAATTTCTTTCCTTTTTTGGACACTTGGATCTAAACGATGTAAAGCCAAAACAGCATCAATATATATGTGAGGTTGCACTAAAACATATTTTTATATGATTAAAATTGAACAGCTTTTATGTACAGCTCCAATTCTGTAATACTAATATTTATTTACTTTGTTTCATAAATTGTACATTTTTTCTTAATGTTGTGGATTGCTTTTCTATGTGAAGCATGGGATTTACTGTTGCGTAATTAGAACAAACTGTATATTGTAAACAAGATATTTAAATTAGAGTATCTTATCTTATTCTGCACTCACGCATTAGTTTAACAAAAAGATAAAGGATGTATCTGTCAGTTCTTAACTCTTGTATTTTTTTTTGTCTCTTGTTTGCTGGATTGACGATAACTTAAGTGCTGATTGTGATTTTAAACTGATAGTACCGTAAAGCATTAAAGTAAAACAATGTGCTATTGTGAGTTTTTTCAAAGCTTTATAAATCAGTTATAAATATATTAAAAAGTATTTGGTCTTATGTGAACATGTTGATCTATATACTCATCTAAAATATGGGAAAACATTCCGCCCCATGTAAATATGTACAAGTGCATCACTGGTACAATTTTATGGAACTCAGTTGGACACTAGGTTGCCAGATACCTATATATGGGAGTGTCTTTAAAAATTAAAGGGACAAAGCACATCCGACTGTGTAGAACTTGGTTATCGGCCGGCCCGGTGGCGTGGCATAGCAGTGCTGTGCATTGCCAATGGAGAATACCTGAGCTCAGAAGTTGCCATGGTTCTTGCTGCACAAGTTGGCGAGTGGAACTCAGGCACCTTATAGACACGTCATACATGAACTCTGAAGGGTGGGTGTGGAGGCAGGAAGGGTCATGGAGGCCTGCTCACCAGCCCCCTCCTCATTCCTGTTAGTCTGTCCACAGAGTAAATAATTGGGTTGGCTTTTGGGGAGGTCACTTTACCCTCTGGATTAGGGGAAGAGTGTCAGTGTCCTGCCTTTCTGATAGGGGAAGAGAGTTAATGGAAAGAGAACATAGGGCCTGAAGAATGCGATGACATATAGAGAGGGAATCATTCCGAATGGTTTTCAGTTAGGAAGGTGTGAAAGTAGAGAGAACTTTGGCTTATAGGTTTGGAGAAGTGGAAGAAGCAGGAAAGAGTACAACGATACAAAAACACAATCTGGGTTATCTTTGTTCTATTTTAGTGGATTATAATTCTGTGAAACCAAGTTTGTATATTGAATTACATTAAGGAGTGTTCTTTAAAAAGAAATAAATATACAATTACATGCATGAGGTGTCTAGTTTTCATGTGTTGTTTTGTTTTTTAATTTCCAAATTTGGTTTCTGATGAACCTTTAGTGCTATAGTATGCCAACCCATTTGCTAGGTCCTGCCATTTCTGGGAAGTGGTAGACATATATGCTTGAACTCATCAGGATAAGGGTTCTCCTTTTGGCTATCTGCCAAATGGCATGTGAATAGCACTACTCTTTTAGAAATAAAAATTTTGAGTCTATACTTAATAGTATTTGAGTTTATCCTTGCCAGTATTCTAGCTTATTGTGATAAAGGTCCTATCCCTAAAATGGAATTGCCATAAATTAATTCATCCAAGGTTGAAGAGAAAGATGGTTTTATTTACTTTTGAGATACCTATAGTTTATCAGTAAATGCCAAAGGAGTTAAAGATAAAAGGAACCTTTCTCTTTTTCTCTTACAGCCCTATCATCTTCCAAATTTCACATGTCCAAATTGCCATAGGCAAAAATTTTGCCAAGTTCACTATGCTAATGAACCACTAATGTATCATGCAGAAATGACCTTTAAGTCACATGTTATTTGTTATAAGAGTAAAATCTGATGGGACTATATTGGTCAAGAACTCTTAGCTTTTCCTCTCAAAACAATAGGTTTATAACTCATCTAATCTTAAGGTTACAAAGTGATGAGTGTATCCTCAATTTGGGAGCTACCTATATACCTACCAGGCTCTTTCGTAGAGACTTCTCTGAAGATGGACAAATTTTATCAAGTCCCCTAATATAGCTCTGTCACAGGCCAGAATCTTAGAAGACTTTAACCTGGTGTATCTACATAGCTCATTTACAGTCAAATAGATTTTATTTCTAATCCAGCCTCCCAATTTGTGTGTCTGATTCCTACTGATGATTTTGCTGTACCTCCAACTCCAGTTCTAAATGCAATAACCAGGTGCCTTCATTGTTTCAGACTCTTATGTGAGTTTGATATTCTGGAATATCCTAGGCCATCTAATAATCCAACATCTTATTCCAGTTAAAAAAAAGCTTGAATTTTTAAGAGCTTTGTAATATGATTTCTAGGGAGTGAAAATGAGGAATCCTGTTTTTGTAGCTATGGATCACAATTACTGAAAAATAAGAAATTTGCATTCTTCAGTTGAGAAATGAATAGCCATAGTGGCTAGAGGATTGCAGCTGGAATCCAAAAGACTGAGGTTCAAATTCTTTTTTTTTGACATGTAATAGCAGTGTGAACTATGGGTATTACAATCTTTCTGAGGCTGAAGTATCACTCTTAAGGTTTGTTAATTAAGTTATAGAAAGACTGTAAACATAGAATCATAGATTTGAAGTTGAAAGGGACCTTAGAGGTCATTGAGTCCAACCCCATCATTTTATAGATAAAAGAGACTGAAGCCAGCAGAAGCCAAGTGAATGCCCAAAGTCATAAACTGGTAAGTGTTTGAGGGGGAAAGGGGGTGGGATTTGAGCCTAGGTCTTCCTGACTTCAGATCCAAAGCCTGTTTCACCATGCTACCTCTCAAGATAAATCTATCTTTGAGGGCTTAAAGTACAAATTTATTTTCTAGCATTAAATGTTGCTTAGTATTATAAAGCTGTTTTTACTATCCCTCCAAAATGCATTAATATCATGGTCCTACCATTTTATATGTCATTTCCACTCTTGAGGTTATCAATTGATCTGGGTCATCCAAAAGCCATTTTTACAGCAGCTGGCTAGCAAAGGTATCATAAGTGGCAGGGATGCAGTATATCCACTATTTTAGTTTAGAAAAAGTCAATGAGCATTATTGTTTTCCACTCTGCCATGATTTTCTTTTTCTTTTTCAGCGACAATTCAAAGTGACGCTAGAGCTTAGATACCAGGTTTATTTGGAGTTGCACAACAAAGGTTCTCTTTGATGTCCTTTAGAGTAGGAAGAGTTCCATGCATCTGTATTTCCATGTTCTAAGAAAAAGCCCTAGGAAATTCAGTAGTTAGGACAAGTTTGTCCATTTTAGTAGGTGCTCAATAAATATTTGTTGATTGGTTGATTGGGAAAATTCCCTGCAGCTCTTGGCTTGCTGTTACCCAGGTGACAAGCAGAAATAATGCAGTCCAGCCCAAGAATTAAGTCCAAGAGGTAAGAGAGGCTATGTGGTGTGGTTTAAACACTGAACTGGGGAGTCAGGAGTCTAAGAAGTTTTAGTCTTGATGCAGCCACTGTGTTGGGGGGGTGGTGATGGAGGATCAGAATTGTTCAGTTACGCCTGTTTTCATCTTAGCATACAACTGTTAGGTGTCCCAGATGAGTTTTCTCAGTATAAATGTACTTTCTCCACTCTAGGAAGGATAATACCACTGTATTATAGGATCTACAATTTCATCTTTTTGTTAGTTCAGAGCCCTCAGTCAGAGACAGCACTTCTGGAAAAATACTTTTGCCTTAAATCTCTCTCATCTGATTCTCTTTCTCTCTCCTTCCCCCCTCTGTCTCTTCCTTCCTCTATTTCTCTCTCCTTCTCCTTCCCTCTCATCTTTTGTTTCTCTCTCTCCCCCTTTTTTTGCCTCTCCTCTTTTTCTTTTTTAGGGACATCTCTTTCCCTCCACACCTCAGGTGGCTTCCTCTCAACTATATTTCCAAAAAGTGCCCCACTAACAAAGATAAACTGAACATTTAAAACAGAGGTAAACACCTTACTTCCAGCTGCCACACTCCTACACTTCCGGCCTTTTTCTTTGTTGCCATTGCCTCTGGCACTCTCTCAGCTCTCAGTGGCTTCCTGTAGCTTCCCGTGCTCCATTCTGTCCAGAGCTAGGTTTCTCTTCCAGTCTCTCTCTCCAACTCTCAATGAACCAAAATGACCAATCTGACAGACTACCTGGAGGCATGACCTAGCATTATTTATTTTATTCTATTGTTTCCATTGTGATTCATTCAAGGGACTAATTTTCCCCTCATAAAGCGATCATTGGGTGTGTTTGCACCCTATACAGTTAGTTTAACACCTCACTATAGTGCCTTTTCTCTTACTAGATTTTGGACTTTCAAGGACCTCTCCTTTACATCCAAACTAGCCATGTCACCTTGAAAAAATCTCGTTCTCTCTGGGTTTCATTTCCCTTTTCTATTGCCCCTGATATCTAGGGTTCTTTCAAGCATTAACAGTTTAGGACTAGAGTTCATGTTATTGAAGTCATAGCCACCATGACAAGAGTTGATGTAATTTTGTGATTCCTTCAGAGAGAAAACAAAACCAGAAATCTATGATTGAGAAAAAGATTTGAGGAGCTCAATTATCCAAGCCCTGAAGTCAGCACATAGTTTGCTCTCCTCTGCTTATCTTGGTACTTTGGAAGTTTAAGCTACATACACAACTCAAATTCTTGGTTCCCTGGGCATTCTTGAAGCTTTCAGGTATGCCTTTCACCAAGAACAGTAACACTAATAGTGTTTAAGCCATTTCATTCTTTGACATTAATTTTTTTACCACAACTCTTAATTTTCCTTTCCTACATACAAATTATCTTATCTCACAACCATCTGGTGAGGTAGGTGTTATTATAATCTCCATTTTACATTTGAGGAAATTGAAACAGACAAAAATTAAATTACTTGACCAAGGTCAGCTAGTAAGTGTCTGAGGTGGGATTTGAACTTAGATCTTTCCGAGTCCCGGCAGAAGGCTCTATCCACTGGGCAACCTAACTGCCTTTCATACTTTAGAAGCTATTTCGTAGATTCAATATGTTACACTTCAATAGATCTATGACCCTAATTAAGTTCTTCCTTGTAATTATGAAGAGTACAACCAATTAATACTGTTTCTTTTAGTTAATTTTTTTGCTACACATCTATTTGTTGTCACATAGAGATAATCCTAGTGTCTTAAGTGTTGGAAGTCAGCAATTGTCTCCAAACTGGGGAGAGCATGGAGTGACGTTGGGGGGGACATGGCCTGACCCTCAAGGGAATGTATTCACCCGATTAAAGGGTGAAAAGAGGGATAAAATCCTACCCTAGCAGCAATAGCCAGTTGTGGGGCTTGTTTCCAACATGTTTGTGCCCTTGTCCTCCAATCCTTCCCCCTCCCTACTTCACAAGGCTATTTAAATTCCAAACCTTCAGGGAAGTTAACACCTAAACCAACCACATTCTTCAACAGCTGTGCACATGCTTTTGGGAAAAATCTGTCCCCACTCCTATTAACTCTAAGATCAAATATTAGTTCACTCTTATCTCATCCTTTCTAATTTCTATTCTTATATGTTTTATACTGCATACAATCATCAGTACCTTAGTACATGCATACATGTTCGTTATTTATAAGTAAGTATATATACATATATTAGGGGTATGCTTAAAAAATATTTTACTATAAAGTACATGATCAAAAAAAGCTTGGAGAGTTCTGGTGTGGTGGGTAGAGTGCCTGATGTTGTTTCACGAAGATCTAGTTTCGAATTCCACCTACAACACTCAGTAGTTCTCTGATGCAGGCAAATCATTGAACCTGTCACAGTTTTCTCTTCTATAAACTGGGCAAAAAGAATACTTCCTATCTCACAGAGTTGTTGTGAAGAAAAATTAGATACTAGATAATATAGGAGAGACAGTCTACAAACATAATTAAAAATATTGAATGTGTTACATATAATAAAAGTTATTATTAGAATTTAAGTCCAGAAGTCAGGTTTAATGTGATTAACATAAAAAAATTTAATAAACATCATCTGATATATCACATTGCTGACTGTCCTAAAACCAGTTATATAGCATTTGAGAATAACACAGTCAAACCCTCTGAGTACTACTGGGGATTCCAAAATTGGATATATTGCATGTGCTCAGTTGCTGTCCTTGACATTGGGTTTGGGTTGGATGAATAAGGTAAGAACTGAAAGTAATCTTCCTACTCCCACACTTCTCAACCCAAGGGGGGATAAAGGCCAAAACAAAGCCCTTCTCAGCTTAAAGAGCTTTCTTTTTTTCCTTTTTCCTTCTAATAGTTTCTATTCCCACTATCTTGGGACCTTGTCAAGAGGAAGATAGAGGAATCTAATCAGTTTCACAGTTAACTAAAAATTCGGCAACATCCCCACAAAAACCAACTCCACATTTTTTTAGACATGTGACATCCTTCAGTTAAAATGTCTATTTTGAGGCTAACCCGTAACTATAAACATGAACGTAAACAAAGCTGTTGGGTGGGTAAGGGTTACAGGAACAAGCTAGGGTAGCATTGAAGACATTCTGTCCACTTCTTTCAGGCACAGGGTTGGGCAGTCCTGGCTGCTTTTAAGGTTTAACATCAATTATTGGTCATCTTTCTTGGGCTTGGAGCAGTCTCAAGGGCCTCAACTGGGCTTCTTTCCCTTTGCTTTTTCATTTCATGTGAATTTCTTGGAAAGCCTGTTCCTTAGTCATTTAGACTGTTTCACTAAAGCAGTGGGAAGGTCAGGAAGTCCTAAGGGGCTTATTTCAAAGTCTCTCCTCTGCCTCTCCCCTTTAATAGAGAACTTTTGTGTTTGTTCCTCGGGGAACCCTCCTAGGCTGATAACCTTGGTGCCACCCTAGACTCCTCACTTACACTACTCTCTTCCCATATATTAAATTTGTCAGCAAAACCTATTCTTTCTACCTTCATAACTTTTCTTAATATATGTTCCCTTCTCTCTACTGACAAAGTTCCTATGCTGGTGAGAGTCTCATCACCTTGAACCTAGAGTCTTGCACAGTATGACAGACTTTTTTGATTGTCTTCCCCACTGAAAATCTCACTTAACTTCAGTTCATCTTTCACTTAGTTGCCAAAATGACGCTGTCCCTTATATCTCTCAATAAACTGCAGTGGCTTCTTATTACCTTCAGGATCAAATATAAAATCCTCTGCTTGACATCTGAAACGTTATGCAACCTGCCCCCCTATCTCTCCAATTTTCTTATTCTTTACTCCTCTACACACACTCTAAGCGTTCCTCACATGTGGTTCTCCATCTCTCACCAATGCCTTTGAACTGGCTATTTAACCTCCTCACTTCTGCTTCTTAGTTTTTCTAGTTATCTATAATACTCTGGTCAAATCCCACCTTCTATAGGAGGTCTTTCCCAGTCAATCCTCCCTCCCAATGCCTTCTTTATGAGATTACCTTCATATAAGTGACTAAAGGTCTTAATGAAGCTTTAGGCTTTAAGAGCTTAAGTTTACACTAAGGCTTCTGGCATACCCACTATATATTGTACATGCATAGTTTTTATATGTTGACTTCTCCGTTAGAATTGGAACTTCTTGAGGAAACTTACCTTTCTTTGCCTGACTTAGGGTACTTTATAAAAACTTGTTGACTGACTGATTTACTAAGTGTAGCTTATGGTCAGGAAAGGCAGATGGACCATGACATGTCAAATACTCAAGGATTAATAAAAGTGCTTTTTCTCCCTATGTTTGTTCCAGCGAGAAGAAAAGGGAATCCTGTTGGCATTTAAAACATTCTAGGCATGGGTAGTTTTCCTTGTGCTCAGCATAAAATCAATTACATGCAATGCCCCTCATGGAGAGAATAAGCTGCCGTTGCTCAATGAATATACAAGGTAGGTTATTGACAACAAGTCTGATACTTCAATACCTCAATGCCTGAAGGATCTTTGTTTTCCTTTGTGTGTGCAGTCTGTCCAAAACTCTGCTGTGCCTTAGTAGACAGTCTTCTCAACTTGCTGTGGTAAAAGAATTCTGAAGTTGGCAATCTGGTAATGAGCTTCTCTGATTATGACCAAGCTGGTAATTGAACTATGGGAATGATGACTGTCCATCACAATCCTTGAAATGTTTCCAGCTTTGTAGGATCTGCCAGAGACTGCTCTCTGCTGACACAAGCATTGAGAAGTAGGGTCACCAGCACATCCCAGAAGAGGTATCAGAGGAGGACTCCAGCAGAGGAACACTGTTTTCCTTGACTTTAATTGTCAATACCTTGCTAATCAAATACTTACTTAGGACAGAAAATGTGTGGTAGAGGGGGGCGGAGCTAAGATGATGGAGTGAGAGCAACAACTCACCTAAGCTCCTAAACAAACTCCTTCAGATACCTCTAAAGAGAGAATCTGACCAAATTTTGGAGGTGCAGAATCCAATAGGAGACAGACTGTGGCAGATTTACAGCCCAGGACAGACTGGAAGGTCAACTGGAAGGATCTGTTCTGTGGGAGTGAGCCCATAGCGCACAGTGCTGCGTGTCCAGTGCAGCAGATCAGGAGGGCCCCAAGGAGTCCTGAGACAGCAGCAGGCAGAACTGGGGGAGCTGCAGCCCAGGGTGAGAGACCAACAGAGCCCAGTGAGTGACAGCCATTGAGCCCCAGATATCAGCTGCAGCAACTTCTTAGACTTTCAGCTCACAGATCAAATGTCTATAAGTCACCTACTAGAACTTCCAGGAGCTAAAATGGCAGAGTGACTGGTAAATGCTCTCTCCTCTCCCTTTGTTGACCTTAAAACATTTCCTCAGAAAAATCCTGGATCAATGGGCACAGTGAAGGGGCAAACAGTCTCATAACACCTGAGGCTACGAAAATCGCTAAGGGGGACTCCTCTTACTGTGGCAGAGGCAAACCAGAAGGAGAGGGGTCCCAGGGTAGTGGAAACTTGCACTAGGACCCAGGTGTAACTCAGGGCTCTAGGGGAAATAGGAAGACAATAGGGCAGCCAGGATCACCAACCCCTGAGCTTGCATTTGCCTCAGCTCCCAGAACCAGACCACCCTTCCCCCTCACTTAACAAGCTAGCCTCAGAGCTGATTGGGGAAACACAAAACAAAAAGATAAAAAGGCATCTGCCCTTAGCTTTTTTACACCAGTCAGCTTAACACCAAGTTCTGCAGCTTCTAACTGAAAGAACCAGAAGCCACAACACAAATCATCATGAGCAAGGAAAAGCCAAACAAGGGTGAGAAAACTATAGAATCGTTCTATGGAGACAAGGACCAAAAGAAGAATACCAAAGAGGTCAGTAGTGAGACTGCACTCCCATCTGAAACTTCAGAAGGGACCATGTACTGCTCCCATGCACAAGGAGCTCTCCTGGAACAGCTGAAAAAGGAAATAGAAGAAAAACTGGCCAATGATTTTAAAAGTATGAAAAAAAGAATTCACTGATGAGAACATCTCTTTAAAAAGGAAAATTGAACAAATAGAAAAGGAAGCACAAAACCTAACTGGGAAAATTGGACAAATGGAAAAGAAAGTACAAAAACTAAGTGAAGAAAATAACTCCTTAAAAGGAACAACTGGACAGATGGAAAAGGAGATGCAAAAGTTAACTGAAGAAAACAATTAGATAAAAATTAGAATTGGGCAAGTAGGAACTAATGACTCTATGAGACATCAAGAATCAGTCAAACAAAATCTAAAGAATGAAAAGATAGAAGAAAATGTAAAATATTTAATTAGAAAAACAACTGACCTGGAAAATAGGTCCAGGAGAGAAACTTTAAGAATTATTGGCCTACCAGAAAGCCATGATGAAAAAAGAGTCTGAATAATATCTTCCAAGAAATCATCAAGGAAAACTGTCCAGAAGTGCTAGATCCAGAGAGCAAAATAGTCATCAAAAGAATCCACTGTTCACTTCCCAAAAGGGATAACCCAAAGAAATATTGTTGTCAAATTCCAGAACCATCAAGTGAAGGAGAAAATACTACAAGCAGTCAGAAAGAAGACATTCAAACATTGAGGAGCAGCAGTCAGAATCATACAGGACCTTGCAGCTTCTACATTAAAAGACAGAAGGAATTCAATCAAGACAAAGGAGCTGGGACTACAACCAAGGATCAATTACTCAGCAAAGCTCAGCATATCATTTCAGGCAAGGAGATGGTCATTTGACGAAATTAGGGATTTTCAGACCTTCCTGACAAAAAGGCCAGAACTCAATAGAAAATTTGATCTTCAAACACAGTTCTCAAGAGAGGCATAAAAAGGTAAACAGGGGAAAAGAAAAACTTGTTTCTCAAGTTGGGCAAACTGTTTACCTCCCTATAAGGGAAAATGAAACTTGTTAATCCTGAGAATTGTACACCCATTATGAAATATGAAAGGGATATACATAGAGGAAATGGGTATAAAGTAAATGATGTGATGATAAAAATATGATTTAAGCATGCAAAGGGATTATAACAGGAGAGGTGAAAAGGAGGAAGCAGAAAATGGTAAATTACATCACAGGAAGAAGGACAAAATTATAGTACAGGGAAAGAGGGGAGAGAGATGAACATCGTTCGTGAGGTACTCTCATCTGATTTGGTTCAAGGAGAAAGCAATAAACTTAAGTATATAAATCTAACTAGCTCTATAGGCAGTAGGAGTGGAAGGGGGAAGAAAGAGGAGGGGAAGCTAAAAGGGAGGGAAAAAGTAATAAGGGTAAAGGGGAGTAAAAGGGAAGGGGGCTGAAAGAAGGAAGGGAAGATTGCAGGAGGTGGTGGTGAAAAGTAAAAACTCTATTGAGGAGGGGAAGGGAGACAGGAGAACTAAAAGCACAAACAGTGGGAAAGAGGATGGAGGGGAAGACATAAATTGTAATCATAACTGTGAATGTGAATGGAATGAACTCTCCCATAAAAAGGAGATGGATAGCAGAATCGATTAAAAGCTGTGATCCAACAGTATGTTGTTTACAGGAAACACATTTTAAACATGGGTATACACACAGGGTAAAAGTAAAAGGTTGGAGCAGAATATATTGTGCTTCAGCAGATGTAAGAAAAGCAGGGGTAGCAATCTTAATCTCAGACAAAGCAAAAGCAGAAATAGATCTAATCAAAAAAGATAAGGAAGGAAAACTATATCCTGCTAAAAGGCACAACAGACAATGAAGCAGTATCATTACTAAACATGTATGCTCCAAGTGGTGTAGCATCCAAATTCTTAGAGGAGAGGTTGGGGGAGTTGAAGGAAGAAATAGACAGCAAAACTATACTAGTAGGGGACCTCAACCTCCCCCTCTCTGAACTTGATAAATCTAACCTCAAAATAAACAAGAAAGAGGTTAAGGAGGTAAATAAAACTCTGGATAAGGTAGATATGATAGATCTCTGGAGAAAACTGAATGGGAATAGAAAGGAATATACCTTTTTCTCAGTGGTACATGGCACATATACAAAAATTGACCGTGTTCTAGGGCATAAAAACCTCACAATACAGTACAGAAAGGCAGAGATAGTCAATGCATCCTTTTCAGATCATAATGCAATAAAAATTATATGTAATAAAAGGCCATGGAAAGATAAACCAAAAATTAACTGGAAACTAAATAATCTAATCCTAAGGAAGGAGTGGGTTTAACAAGAAATCATAGAAACAATCAACAACTTCATTCAAGAGAATGACAATAATGAGATAACCTACCAAATCTTATGGGATACTGCAAAAAGCAGTCCTTAGGGAAAGTCTTATATCATTGAATGCCTACATGAATAAAACAGAGAAAGAGGAGATCAATGACTTGAGCGTGCAGCTGATAAAGCTAGAAAAAGAACAAATTGAAAATCCCCAAGTAAATACCAATTAGAAATACTGAAAACCAAAGGAGAGATTAATAAAATTGAAATTAAGAAAACTATTGAATTAATAAGTAAAACCAATAGTTGGTTTTATGAAAAAAATAAATAAAATTGATAAACCTTTGGTCAATCTGATTTAAAAAAAGAAAGAAAACCAAATTACTAAAATCAAACATTAAAGGGATGAACTCACCTTCAATGAGGAGGAAATTAAAACAATAATTAGAAATTACTTTGCCCAACTTTATGCCCATAAATTTGACAATCTAAATGAGATGGATGAGTATTTTAAAAAATACAAATTGCCCAGATTAACAGAAGAGGAGGTTGAATACTTAAACAACCCCATCTCAGAAAAAGAAATTGAACAAGCCATCAATGAACTCTCTAGAAAAAAATTCTCCAGGGATGGATGGATTTACAAGTGAATTCTATCAAACATTTCAAGAATAGTTAATTCCAATACTATATAGACTATTTTTGAAAATTGGGGAAGAAGGAGTCCTCCCAAACTCTTTTTAATGATACAAATATGATTTTGATACCTAAACCAGGAAGAGACAAAAGAGAGAAAGAAAATTATAGACCAATTTCTCTAATGAATATAGATGTAAAAATTTTAAATAAGATTTTAGCAAAACGAATACAGCAACTTATCATGAGAATAATACATTATGATCAGGTAGGATTCATACCAGGAATGCAGGGCTGGTTCAACATTAGGAAAACTATTAGCATTATCAACCATATCAACAACAAAACTAACAGAAATCACATGATTATCTCAATAGAGGCAGAAAAAGCTTTTGACAAAATACAACACCAATTCCTATTAAAAACATTGGTGAGCATAGGAATAAATGGAACTTTCCACAAAATAATAAGCACTATCTACCTAAAACCTTCTGCAAGCATTATATGCAATGGTAATAAGCTAGATATATGTTCAATAAGATCAGGGGTAAAACAAGGATGTCCATTATCATCACTATTATTCAATATGGCGCTAGAAATATTAGCTATAGCAATTAGATAAGATAAAGAAATTGAAGGAATTAGAATAGGCAAAGAAGAAACTAAGTTATCACTGTTTGAAGATGATATGATGACATACTTAGAAAATCCTAGGGATTCAAGTAAAAAACTACTTGAAACAATAAATAACTTTGGCAAAGTTGCAGGTTATGAAATAAACCCACACAAATCTTCTGCATTTCTATATATTAGTAACAAAGCCCAATAGCAAGAGATAGAAAAAGAAATCCCATTTAAAGCTATGGTAGACATTATAAAATATTTGGTAGTTTACCTTCCAAAACAAACCCAGGGACTATATGAACACAACTACAAGACACTTTTCTCACAAATAAAGTCTAAGTAAGTAGAAGAACATCAGTTGCTCTTGGGTAAGCTGAGCCAATACAATAAAAATGACAATTCTACCTAAATTAATTTACTTATTTAGTGCCATACCAATTAAACTATGAAATAATTATTTCCTAGAGCTTGAAAAAATAGTATTAAAATTCATCTGGATGAACAAAAGGTCCACAATATCAAGGGGCCTAATGAAAAGAAATGCTAGGGAAGGTGGCCTGGCACTAGCAGATCTCAAATTGTATTATAAAGCAGCAATTATCAAAACCACTTGGTACTGGCTAAGAAACAGAAGGGTAGACAAGTGGAATAGACTAGGTACTCAAGAAACAGTAGACAATGAATATAGTATTCTATTGTTAGATAAACCCAAGGACCCCAGCTTCTGGGATAAGAACTCACTGTTTGACAAAAATTTCTGGGAAAACTGGGTAACAGTGTGGCGGAAACTAGGCATAGACCAATGCCTGACACCGTACACAAGAATAAAGTCCAAATGGGTACATGATCCAGGTATAAAGATGGATAATATGGACAAATTGGTGGAGCAAGAAATAGTGTATTTATCAGATTTATGGAGAAGGGAAGAATTTTTGACTAAAGAAGAGATAGAAACCATGATGAAGTGCAAGATGGATAATTTTTTATTACATTAAACTGAAAAGGTTTTGCACAACCAAACCCAATGCAACCAAAATTCGGAGGGATGTAGAAAACTGGGAAAGAATTTATAGCTAATCTCAGGGATAAAGGTCTCATATCTAGAATATATAGAGTACTGAGTCAAATGTACAAAAATACAAGTCATTCCCCAATTGATAAATGGTCAAAGGATATGAATAGTCAATTTTCAGAGGAAGAAATTAAAGATACCTATAGTCATGTGAAAAAATGCTCTAAATCACTTTTGATTAGAGAGATGCAAATCAAAACAACTCTGAGGTACCATATCACACCTATCAGATTGGCAAACATGACAAAACAGGAAGATGATAAATGTTGGAGAGGATGTGGGAGAGTTGGAACACTAATACACTGTTGGTGGAGCTACGAGCTGATCCAACCATTCTGGAGAGCAATTGGGAACTATGCCCAATGGGCTATAAAAAATATGCATACCCTTTCACCCAGGAATAGCGCTTCTAGGACTGTATTCCCAAGAGATCATAAACATGGGAAAGGGTCTCACATGTACAAAAATATTTATAGCAGCACTCTTTGTGGTGGACAAAAACTAGAAATCAAGGGGATGCCCATCAATTGGCGAATGGCTGAATAAATTATAGTATATGAATGTAATGGAATACTATTGTGCTGTAAGAAATGATGAACAGGAAGACTTCAGAGAGGCCTGGCAAGATTTATATGATCTGATGCTGAGCAAAAGGAGCAGAGCCAGAACTTTGTGCACAGAAATGACCACAGTGTGCGAGAATTTTTTCTGGTAGACTTGGAACTCCATTGCAATGCAAGGACTTAAAAAAAAAAATTCCCAATGGTCTTCCAAGGCAAAATGCCTTCCACATCCAGAGAAAAAACAATGGAATTCATTTGAAGATTGTAGCAGATCATGTGTGTGTGTGTGTGTGTGTGTGTGTGTGTGTGTGTGTATTGCGTTTTGGTTTGTTAGATGATTTCTCCCATTCATTTCAATTCTTCAACACAGCATGACTATAGTGAAAATATATTTAATAGGAATGTATGTGTAGAACTTATACAAAATTGTATGCCTTCTTGGCGAGGGAGGGAGTAGGGAGGAGAAAATAATAATCTAAGTTATATGGTAGTTATTGTAGAACACTGAAAATAAATAAAATTAACAAATAAAAAATATGTACTTACTAACAAGATTTATAAGGCTGATACTTAGTGAATATTTTTAGAGGATATAGTAGCAATGGCATTGGCTGATAAGGATCTCTGAAAGTATTCTTTGATCAACATCTGTGAATTTTTTTGTTGTTTTCCCTCTTTTACCAATCAAAGATGTGTCTATTAATACAAAAAGAATACACAATTCAAAATGAGACCTCCTGGGTTTGCATGGAAATAGTCCCTGCCCTTAAGAATCTTATATTCTACTATGGTCCAGACAAGTCTTCTGCACACATTTCTTAATAACTCGTTGATATTTAAGTAGAATGGTTCACAACTTTGATATTAACATGTCTTCCAAATACCCTAAAATTCAAAGTAAAAGAGATTGCAAAAATACAAAATGAAATCCAGAAAGAACACCCCAGAAACTGCACATTAACCCTAATGGACTTGAACTGGAACACACTTGAATTTGCAGCAGGAGGAAGAATGAGAACTTTTACATGGTATAACTAATGCAATGGTACAATGGACTCTGAAGGTGCAAATTACACTACAACCAAACATGAGTGTGCATGCTTTCAACACCAAAATGACATACAGACTGTTAATTAAATCTTGCTGCAAATGGGATTTCATTTTTGTTTTTGATGGGGAAAAAATGGTTTTATTACATTTATTTGGCTGCCATCCATAGATCCAGCTCAATATGAATCAAGCAAAGTTAAAGGCCTTCTGCAAGAACATATGGCTTGTTTGGGAAGTATGAGTCATAAATGGAACCAGATGCAAAAAAAATGGGAGGGAGAAAAAAAGTGATAAGAAGGAAGCAACTGTCCTGAGGCAGATGCTGATGCTGTTACTTCTAACGCTGTCTCTATCTCACTGGAGAACATTTGCATCTATAGGATGTTGATTTATTGCTTATCCTGACTGACCAGTTTACAATCTATTAAAATATCACTCTTTGTATTGTTCCATCTTTCCTATTCACTGTTGTCCTTCATGGTCTTCATTCACTTCATAACTTTGCTATTTATATAGACTTTTTTTTTTTTTACTATTCAGATCATTCAGTTGACTGCATAAGATGTGTGTTTCTTTTCTCTTGCCTGTCCTTCCATTGCCCTTTCCTCTAATAATCTGCTCATTTAAATACTCACCGACATTTTCATCATTAGCACCAAATTAAACACACTTGCCCATAACCAAAACAATTTGTTGAAAAGTGAAAAAAAATTATGCTATTAACTACATATTTGGATAACTGGTTTGACGTCTTTTTTTAAAAAATTGAACATATGCAAGTTTTGAATGAATCGAGCATATACTGTGATGTGATTTAGACGTTGTTTCACTTAACAGACACTGGGAAGCCTAGTAGAAAGTTGAAACAATGGACTCTGAGAGGGTCAGTAAAGAGCCTGCCAGGATTGGGATAGGTAGGTAGATGGATCTACCCAAAAAGTCATCAAGAAGGGCTTTTAAAGCCCGTATAATTAACTGACTCTGCCCACTTAAGCAAAGTACTTACCAGCTGTCAAGCTTAGAGAAGAAGGACAGTTCTGTGGAGGTCAGAACTCGATTGATGCTGTCCATTCTTAGCATGAACTGATAAGTGAGGTACAAGAAAAGGGCCAGCTGAGCTATTGTTTGATCCTTCCAAATCAAGTCTTCAAGATTTTATTTTAAATTAGTCCCACAACATCAGCCACACTCTCAGGGTAGACCCAATGATGATCACAATGATTACATTTATGAGATGCTGTGGGTTTTAGATGCATTTCAGAAAGCATGTAGTAGAGGGAATTTGAGAGAGAAAAGAACCAACCAAGAGGGCGGAAGAGGGAGAAGGAGAGGGGGATAGAGAGAGAAATATTTGACAAAATGGTAGATACAGGAAGCAGTTATTTCTATGGTAAATAATCTGCAGGGACTGGATTGGAATGATGGTGACAGCAACAGCTGTGAAGAAAAGTGCCTGAGGTTTCCTGAATTAGGGTGGGATCTGTGAGAGTTACAGCTACTTGGCTCAACTGTGCAGATGAGGAGAGGTCAATAGACATAAACTGGGCACCTGAAGATGTTACCACTCCACCCACAGTGCACGGACTTTCCATTTGATGCTGTGACCTGATTCCTTGCTATAGGAGCCCAGTCTGCTTCACAGTTTTGCCCTTGTGTGTTTTTGTAATCAATATGTTAATGTTCAAAATACTTGCTGGTTGCCTTGGTTGCTAATTCAAATACTCTGGAAGGGAGTCAAGGGCAATCCAGGATGGGGACATAAACCATATAAAGATGTTATGATTGATAAGCCTCCAAAATTGGAGCTGATCCATCTCTCAAAAATTGACAGACTGGTTACACCTATATGCAGAGCACTTAATCACGTGCTATCAAAATGGTTATAGACCACTGAAGTCATTTAATCCAAACCATACATGAATAAGAAGCCCCCCTTTACCACATACCTAGCAAGTAATCAGCTTATGAGGCAATTGGTGGGGTAGCAGATAGAGCATTGGGCCTGGACTCATGAAAATCTGAGTTCAGATCCTGCCTCATACACTTACTAGCTAGCTGTGTAAATTTGGGCAAGTTGCTTAAAACTCAGTTTCCTCAACTGTTTGCCTCAGTTTCCTAAGCTGTAAAATAATAGCAATACCTACCTTGCAGGGTTGTTGTGAGGCTCAAATGAAATAACATTTATAAATAGTGCCTAGCATAGTGCCTGGCACATAGTAGGTGCTATTGTTGTCATTCAGTTGCTTTTCCTTCCTGTCCAATTCTTGACCCCTTTTGGGGGATTTTCTGGGCAAAGATACTGAAGTGATTTGCCATTTCCTTCTGCAGCTCATTTTACAGATGAATAAACTGAGGCAAACAGGGTTAAGTGATTTGACCACTTACAGATAGTAAGTGTCTAAGGTTGGATTTGAACTCAAGTCTTCTTGACTTGAGGTCTAACATTTTACCTACTTTGCTACTTAGCTGCCCCTGAAAGATATATAGTTGTTGTTCAGTCATTATTGACTCTTCATGGCCCATTATGGGCTTTTCTTGGCAAAGATACTGGAGTAGTTGGCCATTTCTTTTCTAGTGGATTAAGGCAAACAGAAGTTGTGACCCAGAGCTTAGGTGCTCTATCCATTACACCACCTAACATGCCAAATGAGGAAGAGTTTAATTACCTGAGTATGTTTAACCTAGAAAAGAAAAGATTTAAAGAGCACATACTAGCTGTCTTCAGTTATTTAAGACTGTTATGGAAGAAGCAAAAGACATGTCTGGAGCCTGTGGAATAATTACAAGAAAAGTGTGCAAGTTCCAATGAGGCACACAAATTTGATATAAGGAAAAGTATTCTAACAATTACTAATCACAAAGTGAAATGGGTTTCCTCCAGAGATTCTGAGCCACCTCTCACTAGAGGTCTTCAAGGAAGGGCTAGATGAGGGGGGGAGGGGGAAGAAATAAGCACCTAAATAGCACCTAGGGGGCACAATGGATAGAGCATTGGGCCTGGAGTGAGGAAGATCTGAATTCAAATCCAGCCTCAGACAGTTACTGTGTGACCCTGGGTGAGTGTAAAGCCAATCACTTCAGCACACCTGAGGACTATGAATGCTATGAATGATTTTAAGGGTCTAATCACATAATATAATGAATTCTCTATTCAGCAATAAACTAAACCTTGTTCAATAAATTAAAGCATAGCATTCATAGCAACATCCTTAAGCAAAATATATCATCTAATATATATGTGTGTCTCATAACACTCAGTATGTCACAAGAAGCATAACATATATCATTGCATCCCCAAAATCAGGGAGTCCCAGGCTAGGGTCTTCTCTAGCACAACACACCTTTAAGGGCTAGCAGAAAACATCATTCACCCCTAGGTCATTGTAAGAACAATCTTCTTAATCAATACACAATGACTAAGTAAAATCCTCTCATCTTGACTCGAGGCTGACTTCCAAACCAAAGCTCCTCCTCCTTGGGCTGATCACTCCCAGCTCTTGCCTGGATTCACACACAGGCAGCTCTCTGCTCCTGTTCCTTGTCTCAGCTCAAGGGTACTGTTCCACTTCAAACTCATCCTGCTTCTGCCTGATAACAGGCTCCAGGGGCTATGCCCACAGCTGTTTCTAGGAAAGCAAAGCTTAACAGGGCTATAACAATATTTATACACATTACCAACACCATCATCTCAATTCATTCATAAAGACCAACAGACAGGACTTCTGTCTGAGAAATTAACACAGATCAACAGACGGGACTTCTGTCTGAGAAATTAACACAGGTCAACAGACAGGACTTCTGTCTGAGAAATTAACACAGACCAACAGACAGGGTGCCAACATCACAAACATTCTTTTCATTAGGCCTCCCCACAAGTAAGTTTCCCTACCCTGCTCATGGTCACTTCTCTCTCTTCTCTCTCAATTCTGCTTCTGACTACTATCTTCTCTTTCCAAGCAATAAAATATATATACTGTTTCCAATCAAAGATTCTTGATTGATTCAATCAAAGGCAAGACTCAATCAAAGGCACTTGATTGGCTAAAATTCAATCCAGAACAGCAGCAAAAAAAATCTACTTTGCTTGCTGTTACAGTGAGTCACTTAACCCCTATTTTTCCTAATTCTTCACTGTAAAATGGGAAAATGTTGGAGAAGAAAATGGCAAACTTGCTATCTTTGCCAAGAAAAATCCATGTATAAAGTTCACAGGTCACAAAGAGTCAATTGGACATGACTGACTGAACATTTGGCATGCCAAATCAACTATGAATATCAAAGTCCTTCACCGTCCTATTTTCACTTTTTTGGACACCCTTCACCTTATCGATGTCCTTCCTAAAATGTGGTGCCCAGAATTAAGGACAACACTCCCTATAGTATCTTACCAAGGGAGAATATGTAAGAATTGTCATTTCCTTGGTCCCTGATACTGTGCTGTCCCTTTTGGTGTTGTTCAGTCATGTTTCAGTTGTGTCTGACTCCTTTTTACCCCATTTGGGGTTTTCTTGGCAAAGATACCAGAGTGATTTGCCATTTCCTTCTCCAGCTCATTTCACAGATGAGGAACTGAGACAAACAGGGTTAAATGACTTGCCTAGGATAACACACCTAGTAAGTGTCTGAGACCAGATTTGAACTCAGGGAGATGAGTTTTTCTGATTTCAGGGGCTCTATTCACTGCACCACCTAGCTTTTGTCCTTTCCTTTGAGGAGGAAAAAATAACTTTGATTTGGCTAGATCAGGGAGGATGTCCATCCTTCTTTCCTCTACTCTCCTTTTCTTCCTCTTTTTAAATCCTTTTCAAGTTTCCAGAAACTAATTATTACACAAAATCCACTCCCAGGAAGTATTAAACCCATATTTTCCACAAACTCTGGGTTTTTCAATCCTTGTGCATTTCCACATTTTGCTTCTTATTTTTAATGAGCATGAACCTTTGTCAGCCTGGATGATAAGATGGTTGATTTTAACCTTTCTCAATCAGTGTTTATTCTACGTGTGGTACATCAAATCAAAGAGACAACATGAATATAGAGAAAATATACACCTCAGACTAGTAATCAAAGGAGAGCAGGTTGGAAGGGACTTTATAAAGATCATCTATTAAAACCCAATCATTTAATGAAAGAGAAAAAATATACGCAGAGAAGCCAATTGGCCTGCCCAAAGTCACTTAGATAGTAGGCGACCTTGGAATCTGAGTCCAGATTCCCTGAGTCCAACTTCAGTGTCCTTTGCACTACAGCAAACTTACTCTCCCAAGAAAGTGCCGCTTTTTATTTTTCAGCTAAATTTGATCCAGTGGGATACTAACAATAAATTTTCAGAGAAACAGATTGTAATGTCAACTGCTACTACACAATCAGAACATAGTCCCTCTTTCCATTCCCTTTTACCTCTTTTTTTCATTGTTTGATTTGTTTCAGTTACTAATTTGTAATGTTATCATGAATTAAAGGCTCCAATGTTATAAGTACAGATGTGCATATTGAGATCTAGGACTAGGGATAGGCAAAAGCAGCCACTGCCTAGGAAAGAGCAGTGCATCACTTGGGGGTGGAAAGGTGGGGGCGGAGGTGCAAATGAGGAATTATTTCCCCTTGCTATTTTAAAAACAAATATGTACATTTTTGTAGCCCGGTAGGAGAAATCACAAAAATTAATTCAGGGAAACTGGGTTCAAATTCTGGCTGTCATTTACTATCTGTATTAGTTTGGGCATGGCACTTAACCTCTCTTGGTTTTATTTTCCTTTTCTATAAAATGAGAGGGTTAATCTGGATGGCATTTGAAATCATTTCCAGTTTTAAAGCTATGATTTTATAAATATCTTGTTGGTATTTATTTTGTCATAAGTCAAGTCACCTGAGGGAAATAGGACATTTTGGAAGTAACACTGTATTTGGAGTCTTAGAATTCCAACTCTGGCATTTACTAGCTGTATGAACGAGGGAAAATCACTTTATCTCTGTGACCCTGTTTCCTTGTGCATAAAGGGGGATATAGATAACTTCTACAATTTCTACTTTGTTGTGAGGAAAGCACTTTATAAATATTAGAACACTATATAAGTATGAGAAATAATTTTGTTTCTTTATTTCACTTATTGTCTTGGCCCAAAATAATTCACTAACAAGTAGCCAACCTCTCAGCGATGCGTCCCTCTGTAGTTAGCTAGGTTGGTCCTTAGAAAGTAGACTCAGTCTGTTTCTGGGACCAAACTCAAGCTCATTCTATAATAGTGAAACCCACCAGAGTTTATACTCTGCTGCCATAGCCTTTGAGAACCTCAGATTACCTCAATACTATTAGTGAAAATTTTCAATGGATAGCAACATAGAGGCAAGTGCAATTTTCAGACACTATCTTAGGTGTGCAAGTGCTTCAAGTCAGCTCAGCATGAAGCAATATATATTAACCCAGAGACCCATCTACACATGCACTTATTTATATATCTCAAGTTAGTGAAGGAATTCCAACTATACAAGATTTCCCAGGCTAGTGGGTCCAAGAGGGAATGATATTTTAAAAATCAACTTCCTGCCTGCTCAAACTTGGGCCTCGTTCACTGTATCTTGTGTAAAATTCCACAGGCTTATCTGTAAACTCTGCAGAGTTAAGAAAGAGCCTTATCTTTGAAAGCAAGGAGACTCATGGAAACACCATTTCCTGAGCTTGAATGAATGGAGAGCACAAATGAAATGATTTATTTGAAAAAGGATCTGATAGCCTTTTACGCTTCAGGATACACCTAGGATCCTCATATGGGCTTTTCCTCTCTGTTTGTTAACTGTCAAGGTAATGGAACCATCATGCACTAAGAAAAGGAAGGTTCTACCTGAGGTGTCATAGAGGCTATGGCAGACAATCTTTGATCATTCATGAAAACTGATTGGGGTTTGCTGATATGGGAAGGAAGCCAGGGGAAAAGGAAACAACAGAGTATTTAGAGTCAATTGTTTTGAAACTGAAAAGTCTGTGGGAATGCAATTTCTTACATGAATGTTCAGACTCACATGTCCTACTCTTTTTCTTTCCTTTTATTTTTCCTTTCTTTTTTCCCTTCCTTTCTTTTCTTTCTTTCTTTCTTTTTTCTTTCTTCCCTCTTTCCTTTCTTTATTCTTTCTTTTTTCTTCCTTTCTTTTGTTTCCTTCCTTCCTTCCTTCCTTCCTTCCTTCCTTCCTTTCTTTTTCTTTCTTTCTTAGCAATAATCTGAATAAAATCATCTGTGAGACTTAAGCTCCTATTCTCAAGACTGTATGTTTATAGGCAGAATGGCCTTTGCAGGACATCAAGTCCAGTACCTCATTTTATGGTCCAGGAAAAGATAATTGACTTACTTAAGGTCACACAGCAAGAAAGGAGCAAAGGAGCGATTTAAATTCAGGTCCTCTGGCTCCAAATCCAGCACACTGAACATACATTAAATTGATTCAAATTTTGAAGCCTAAATAATTAGACCTTCGTGCTAAATGACTCAGAAGGTTTCTTAGTCTGAACAAATACATTGCTTGGAAGTTCAACCCTTGAAAAAGCATCTGGTGCTTTGTAACTCAAATCTAGTTGATTTCTTGGTATTTTGTTAGAGATTTCAAGGTAGCAGTCTTCAGTGAGGTGTAGCTATTTGTAACTCTGCCAAAGATGGTGTTGTGCAATTTGTTACAATTATTGTAGGTCACAATCTTTAATTGTTGGCAGGTGGTACGGGTGTGCCATCCCTGGAGGAACCTCAGCTAATCCAGTTGGGGAAAAAGCTTTTCTGTCCAGTTCTTAGGGATTCCTTTATGCTTCCTACACTAGCCAAATTAGCAACATCAAGCTCATTTGTTAAAAACCCCATGAGGCTCAGAGAAGGGATTTCTAAGACCTGGGAAAACCTTGAGAAAGTTCTTCATACCTCCATCTCTTCTGAAAAGATTATGGAAACAGAGAAAGTGACAAAGATCAATATAAAATTTTTACTGGGAGGAAATAAACTAACCTATTCCTTATGGCCATCAAAATGAGGCCCAGACAAGGTCAAATAGTTATGGAAGATATTCCTTGGGGGCTCAATTAAAACAAGTCAACAAGAGAATCATCTGCCATCTGGTGGAAAAACTACTAGTAGGGCTAAGTTCAAGAAGTGGAAATGTTATCTTTCTTGTGTTGGAAGGGGTTGGGAGTGTTTTTTGAAATGTAGTTCATTTCTCTATAGCACTGATGTAAATTGATATAGCTTGTCCAGGTAGCAGGGATTATGCAATCCCCTGGGAAGGAGAGAAAAGCAATCTTTTCTGAGAGCTGAGAAGGGGTCCAAGATGAGGGAAGAACCAGCTGTGAACAGAAAAGCCGGACTTGGTTAAAGGGTGTCTTCCAAGCACTAAGACCCAAAAGATCTAGATAAGCAGGAAGTAAAAGAGGTGAGCAAAGGTTTGGTGCATGGGAAGGTCCAAATTAGATTAAGAAACTGAGATCCACAGAGACTGCCAGACAGATGACCATTCATTTGACTCAAGCTGACTTAGCAAAGTTTCATTCTGTTTATTGCAACACCTTGTGTTCCCCACTCCAGTCCACTGTTGCTCTGCCAATGTAACCATGGGCAGGACCATCAAACTTCTTGTGGACTCAGCAAATCCATCCCTCTTCATTTGCATAAAGACCATTCCTTCACAAAAGAGACCTCTCTGAACCTTGAGGTTGTGGCTTAGTGGAGTAGCATTGGTGGAAGGCTTCTAATCAGTTCTTAGCTTATACATCATGTACTCTTTCTCATGCCTTCTCTTTTGTCTTGTGTGTATGTGTGTGTGTGTGTGTGTGTGTGTGTGTGTGTGTGTGTTTGTCCTTCATTGCCGAAGAAGACCATGCCATCAGAGAAATAATGACATGACTTGCACTTGACTTTGTTTTGAGTGAGGGAGGGCTGTGCAGGTCACCAGCCTCACTTCTCCTCCAGAACCATCTGAATCCAGTGACCAGATATTCATCAGGATGACTGGAGATGACCCAGGATGAAGCAATTGGGGTTAAGTGACTTGCCCAAGGTCACACAGGTAGTGAGTGTCAAGTGTCTGAGGTGAGATTTGAACTCAGGTCCTTCTGACTCCTGCACTGGTGCTCTATCCACTGTGCCACCTAGCTGCCCTCTCTTTTGTCTAATATCTAGTGAGATAATAGAACAGTGCCTTGTACATAGTAGGTGCTTAATAAATATTTATTGATGATTGATATTTATAAAGCACTTAGCATAGTGCCTGACACACAGTAGGTACTTAATAATTGCTTATTTCTTATACTGCTTTCCAATTCACTAGGTGTGATGGCAGTGACCCCATTGCTGCCCAGAGTTGAGGAGCCCCTTTACAATACATCTTTCCTGTCTACCAGCTTTACCAATGGAGGGTGAGGGCTCAGAAAGTATTATCTGGAATTTAAGGGAGTTCATTGTAGCAAAGGCTGGATAGATATGGAATAAGAGGAATGCCCAGCCACTGGCTAGTAAACTGCTTATCTTCCTTATTGAAGGGGGGGAGGAGGGAGCTACTTAACCTATTCCCTGAATTTCAAAGATCTGTGAATGTCAATGTTGTGAAAATGTAGTCAGCCCTGGTCTTCATGTTCTAGGCCACCTCAGGGATTCTGTATAGTTCTATACTACTTGGGCCATTGGGTGGGGTACTCTACACGTCAGCCTCCACTTCTAACATGTAGTCATTTACTGAAGGACTATAGTACGTGAGATGAGCACAGGACAGATCGGCTGGGGTAAAAACCTTAATACATTTGCAAGGGCATCTTCTCAAGAGTCCTATAGTATGGAATTCAGTGGCTCAATAGCAGGTATAGCATAAAAGATACTGTTTTAAGAGTTGGTCCCTATAAGGTAAGTGCTCATTAATGAAGGATACATGCTATAGCAAGACAAATCTTTACCTAAAAAACTATGAATAAACCAGTTCAGAAATGTGTGATAAATTAGGGTTTGCAATTACAGGTCATATGAAAGGAAGGATGTAGATACTTTAGGAATAGGGAAAAGGGGGAGAGAATAAATATTCATTAAGTTCCTAATACGTGAAAGGCACTGTGCTAAATACCTTACAAATATTATGTCATTTGATCTTCATAACAACAATACGAGATAGGTATTATTATTCCTATTTTATAACTGAGGAAATGGAGAAAGTTGGATTAATGACTTGCCCAGGATCACATAAAAGCTACGAAGTAACTAGATTTGAATTCAGGTCTTCCTAATTCCAGACCCAAGTGCTCTATCAGTGTACCTTTGGCTGCCTAAAGAAATGAAGTAGTGTAGCTAGACAAAATAGTAGTTCATTGGGAAGAACAAATGATATAAAATCTCAGGGGAAATTAAAAGTAGTAAGGGAAGGAATGGGAATTATATTTCTGAGGAAGATTGAAAATGCACCACAAAAAAATATAGCTTTAGGACAATGTCTTACAGAAGAAAGTATTTCAAATGAAGATATGAGCTAAATATAAAAAAGTCATATCATATAAAAATTAGAGGAAAATGAAAGAGGTACCTCTTTTTTATGTCTAGGAGGGAATGTTAGCCTAACAAAGGCTAGAAGATATTATAAAAAATAAAATAGACAGTTTTGATTATATAAAACTGAAAAACTTTTCAGCAAGCAAAATCATTGCTAAGATGGGAAGCTATCAATTAGGAAACTATTTGTATTAAATATCTTCAAAAATTACTTGATATTCAAAAGATGTAGAGACAGATGTATATGACCAAGAACTATTTCCAAATGGATAAGTAGCCAAAAGATGTAAGTAAATTGTTTTCAAAAGAATGACTACAAACCATTAACATCTTTCAAATCAGCAATAATAAGAGAATTATAGAGGAAAATTACCTTTAAGTTTTTATCTCCTGTCCAATAAATTTGCAAAGTTGGAAATAGATGATGAAAATGAATGTTGGAAGTGCTGTGAAAGAATAGTCACACTAATGCATTTTTAATAGAACTATAAATTAGCCCCAACACTCTGGACAACAGTTTGGAAGTATGTGAAAAAAGTGACTAAAATGTCCATATCCTTTAACCCAGGGTCACCCTGCTTGTATATGTCTAAATCAAGATTTGAATTCAGATCTCTCTGATGCCAAGGACATTACTATAACTAGATATGTGATCTGCAGAACATAATCTGTTTATTAGAATTTTGTCTGGGGGAGAGGAGAGAGCATTGGGTTTGGGTCAGGGAGACCTGTGTTCAAATGCTGCCTCAATCACTTGTACAGTACTAATCCTGGGCAAAGCATTAGATCTTTTTGACCCTCTGTTTCCTCTTCTGTGAAATGGAGAAGTTGTGGTGAAGATCAAATAGGCTATTATTTGCAAGTGTTCTGCAAACCTTCAAGAGCTATATAGATACGAACTATTTTTGTATCATTATTATTTTAAATCAATCCTGACATTCTTACTATACAGGAAACAATAATATGAAAGGAAGTCAATGCTAAATGGAATAATGGTTCACAGGATCTCCTTGGAATGGCAAATAACATATTGGTACAGTTTACTTTTATCATTTTTTCCAAGGGCAACGAGATAAAAGAAAAAAATTCAAAGAAAATTCAATTAGGTTCATTTTTAATGTTTTCTATCTCTCTTTCCCCCCAATTTTTATTGACAATATTTGTTTTTTTTACATCATCTGGGCATAGCAGAGAGCCTGCAAAAAGCGATGAAGAAGAAATATGCAGCGCTAAGTTCAGGGAACATTTGATAATTCAGTTGCATAAAGAGTGAAATTCTTAAAGTGACATGATACAAAAAGGAATGTAAAGTTAGATGAGGAACCCAATTGTTGAAAGCCAACAAGTTGAAAGAAAGGAAGAAAGAAAAGAAAGAAAGGAAGAAAGGAAGGAAGGAAGGAAGGAAGGAAGGAAAAAAGAAAGAAAGAATAAAAGAAAGAAAGAAAGGAAGGAAGAAAGAAAGGAAGAAAGAAAGGAAGGAAGGAAGAAAGGAAGGAAGGAAGGAAGAAAGAAAGAAAGGAAGGAAGGAAGAAAGAAAGGAAGAAAGAAAGGAAGGAAGAAAGGAAGGAAGAAAGAAAGAAAGGAAGGAAGGCAGGAAGGAAGGAAGGGGGAAATTTGTATTTGCTTTCTACAGGCAGTGGGAAAGAAAACGTTGAAGATTTTAGAATACTGAAGATGATGTGTTGAGAACTGAGTCTTTGGAAGATTATGTTGTAAGTTGAATAGAGGTAGATTAAACAGAAATATTTCAAATCTTTGAGTTAGGGGACAAATCACCATCTTCCTCTGCCTGTTTGCTGACCGTAGCAGTACATTTTATCACCTCCTATTAAGGAGGCTCATAATAAGCATCTGCAACATTACTCTGAAACAATTGCAGCTAATGTGCAATCCGATCTTTTGTAAAGTATGAAGAAGTGAAGAAATTTTATGAAGAATTCAATAAGATTCTCCAAATCCGATGGCATATATTTCAATGAAAGTACAAGAGAGTAGAAAGAATAGTGTATAGAGCATTGGACTTGGACCCAGGAAAAGCTAAGTTTGGATCCTAGTTAATAGTTATTTCATCCTGCATAAATCACTTAAGCTTTCAGTGCTTCAGGTAAATTGCTAAGGCTTACCTATGGATAGGTTGTGATATGTGTTATATAGAAGTACCAAAGAAAGAGTTCTATACTCTGAAGAAATTCTTCTCTGACAATGTCCCCAAGCCTTTCTGCCTTTCACACTTCCATATTACTGTCAACAATATCACATCATTCCTCTACCAAGCTCACTACCTTAGGTA
This sequence comes from Notamacropus eugenii, assembly GCF_028372415.1. NCBI lineage: Eukaryota > Metazoa > Chordata > Mammalia > Diprotodontia > Macropodidae > Notamacropus > Notamacropus eugenii. The sequence continues at coordinate 230,674,240 of NC_092873.1, read as the reverse complement.
TCATCCTTAACTTCTCACTCTCCAATACATTGGCCAGGCCTGTTGATTTTATCTTTGTAACATCTCTTGCATGGCTCCTTCTCTTGTCTGACATTGCTTCTGCCCTGATTCAGGCCCTCATCATTTCATACCTGAACTATTATACTAGCTTCATTTATCTCTCTGCCACAAGTTTCTTCTTACTCCACTCCATCTTACATTTAGCTGCCAAAATGGTCTTCCTAAAGTTCAGGTCTAACCATGTCAACCTCCATATTCCCCTACTTGATAAACTCCAGTGCCCCCCTATCACTTGTAGGATCAAATATATAATATCCCGTTTGGCGTTTTCCCTTCATAACCTTGGCACACCCTTAACTTGCCAGTTTTCTTAT